>NC_033798.1:127845079-127965875 GCF_001876935.1 Asparagus officinalis | reverse complement strand
ATCAAATTTTTTATGTCTTCATTTTAAAAATTGAAAATGTTCAAAATAGATTAAGATTCTAATTTGATAAATTCTTTCTTGCCAACCGGTTTCAGTTAGGAGTGATCAATCTCGCTGCTGGAAAATATCGTCATCTTTCATCCACCAAAATGACGAACGCCATACTAGAAATGCGAGCTTTCTGGTTTTATTTTTACTTTTTTTTAAACGTTTTTCACCAGAGCAGGGAGCATGGAATCGGACTGGCTCTTTGATTGTTTGCTTAAACAAAATATTGCATTGCAAGATAACCGTATCAACGTCATGGGGTGTTCTTTACTCCCATTCACGGTAATAAATCGAATAACATTAAATGAAACCAACAACATTAGTTTGATAAAGGCATGAAAGAACTGTTACACAGATAAAACTAACAATGCTCATTGCGAAAAGCTACGGAGAACGTAGGCCTCTTCACATGAGAAACATGAACCAAAATTAGATCCCAGAGGCACAATTTCAAAAAAAAAAAAAAAGAATATATGACGCATAAACTTATGGTAAATCCTCCATATATCCAGATTTTTCATGCTACTGATAAGATGATGCCAACAAGAGTTCAATTCACCTCCATAACGATGGAATAAAGTCTTCACCGCCACTGCATTAATTGCTTTTCAGCGCTCGCATAAAAAAGCCCCCTCACAGATCACAGCGGAATGCGACCATTTCTTATGAGAAAACAAGAAACTAATTTATCATCTCATTCAAGCAGGCGACTCAATTGGCCGGATTGTACGAGGAAGCATAAACTCAGCAAAGATAGGATAGTGGGATGATGGATAAAAACCGTCAATATTATCGTTAACCACTTCACAAGATGCAGGGATTAGAGAACGTCCCCTGAAGAGAATCCAGTCGACATGCAAATCCTGCGTTTGGCGATCCCAGCAGAGGCATAAAGCTCTAAATATCAACTTCATGAATTCCATGGCACCTTGTTTGTTACCTGGAAAGAGTTGTGAATGTAATATAAACTTCTATATAAACTTGTGGCGTAATGTTCAGCTTTATATGTGGCTTAGAATTGAATATAACTCCATGTAGCAAATCTGGCACTCTACCTTCTTGTAGTCTATTTCTTCAGTTGTGGAGAATTTGGAGGACACCAACTGATTTTTAGTAGGGGTTTTTGTCTTCAGACCCAAAGGCTTACCATGATTTATGTTTAAACCCAATTACTTTTATTTGTCTCTTTAGACGCAATCAATTTTGTCTGTTTATCTTTAAACCCAACTTCTCAAATAAACTTCATACTTACAGGATCTCCCCTAAAAATTTTCAAAAAATCCAAATTTATCCCTTTCTTTTTCTCATTTAATTCTCTCACCCGCTTTACTCTTTTATTTCCTTCTTCAACTTTTATAAATCCATTAAATACTCATCAATTCTCTTAATTCCTCAGGTTTAAATACTAAATTTTGGTGAGCACTCATCTCTTTTTTGGAATTTTAAGGTATAAATTCTCTCAATTCCTCAACTCCTACTTTTGTAATATACTAGTTGACATGCACGTGCAATACACGTAATTGAATATCATAGTTATTAAATTGATAAAATAGAATAAAAATAAAAAAGAAAATACAGTTTTCGTGAGATTGATCAACAACTCAATAATCTCTCTCAAATGAAATATTGTTATTGTTTCCTTCAACCCAGGCTGTGGCCACGTGATATATTATTTGTGAGTTATAAACACATTGATCTAGTACAACATCTCTGTTTATTAGTATCTTAAAATCTTCAAAAGATGGGTGATCATTCAATTCGTAAAAGAATTTTGCATATAAATTTACTTGTAATATGCCCATTAACTTTAGTTGTGATTTGGCTCATATTCACATTAACTTTTAATCATATTCACATTATCTAATATTCTCTTTCAATTTTATAGCTCATTCTCTGTATCATAGAATTAAAACTGAAAGTATGAAAAATTATTTTCTTGTAAAATTAGAGCAGGAATATTATGATATATTTCGTCATGTGCTCTAAATATTAAAAAAATATTCTTTGATGCAAGGTCCCTATCAAATCTTGTCCCAAATAATGTGAATAAAAAATGCTATTATAACTCACTTGCCTAAGACAATTGTATTGTACATAGGACATATAACTCATCTAGAATATCCACATCTACTAAGTTAATTTTGTTGTTGTGAGAGAAAAATGTTAAGAGACTCGTATTCAAATTTTTTGACTCTATAGAAGACACAAGAATTTAGAGTGCATAGCTTATATATCATAAAGAATATACTGGTTTATGAAGAATTTTCTCTAATAACGATATTATTACAATAATATTACTATTAAGTATTAAATCAAATTTATTATATAAGATTATATGATCCTTTTTAATAAATTATAAAGTATATATATGAAAATCTCGATGCTTATGGCTAGTAGTTGGGCTCCACAAAATAAGTTAACCTTATATTATAGTTTGCTATTAGTAGTACTGTTTGCAATGTCATTACATTTCCTCTTTATCTTATTATTCACGTTTTTCTGATATAAGTTCTCTTTTGCTAATCACTCAATTAGCTATATTGAGTTATTATAATATGAGATGTTAGAATATTCTTTTCTGTTTAAAACGTATTGACATGATTTTCTTAAAAAATATATACACGTAGTAGCAATAGTATATACTTCAGTTCAACTCAAACATTGGCTTGAAGCTATTTAGAGTGAGGCTCTTTCTACGCTAGAATGGTGATATAGTGATTACGTAATCCGAAAGTCAGAAGAAATTTCGATAAAGGAAAAGTAATCTAATATATCAAATTAACAACTAATTTATAAAATATAGATGGGCAGTACAGATAGCTATAGGAAGTAATGTATATATCTTTATAAAAATTTCATAGTGAAAGACAAACTACAATCATCCTAATTTAAGCATAAATAATTATTATTTTAATAACTAATTTAATATGCATAACTATGGAATAAATCTCAAGCAAAATATAGAAATTAAGATTTGTATTATCTTGTAGGTTAATAAATAAACGTTATTAGAGCTCCTATTTATATCAACTTTAAAAGTAATAATTTAAATTATTAAGCGTTAAATATTAGTTCATGCGAGAAAATAAAGTAATCTATGGTCTATATACCTATATAATCAATCAATCAAAACGTATTAAATTATGATGACTACGGTCAAAATTATATGATGGGTTCACATTAAGTACAATTTAGAAAAAATAGTACATTAAAGTCAAAATCCTTTTAACCACTATTTAGATTGTCTAAAATAATTTGCATATATAAATTGTACTACCTAGGAATAGTGATGTGCACACTTAACTATAACCTAATACATCTTAAGAACGACTTGTTCTTCAATATCATCATTAATTGACGTATCTATGCATTACACTGAAAACACAATAAAATTTTAGAAAACTACAAAAGAAACACCCTTAAAAGTTTTAAAAATTATAGAAAAAACACCCTAAATATTTGTAATTTTAAAATATGCAAAACTATTAAACATTACATTGAAATCAAGGAATTACAAACAACCATTGAAAATTTTCAAACTTTGGAGGGATAATTTGCAATGTACTAAACTTTAAGGGTTTTGTTGTAAATTTTAAATTTAATAAAATTTTTAATTAGTTATGTTCTTTTCAAAAAAGTTATGGCTAATATTGACCATGAAAAGTTTTTCCTGAACTTATACTTTTAAAGGGAATATGATATTTTTTGTAAATTTTTAATTTTCTAGGGTTTGTTAGTAATTTGTATATTCATTTTAGCATCTATAGGTTAGAAATTCTCATGGTATTTTTTGGTAAATTGTGAATTTTAGGGGTTTTTTATAATTTTTTAGACTTACAGGCCTTTTCTACAGATTGTAAATTGTTTATAGACTATTATAATTCCTATGTTTTCAATTTACTAATGAGTTTAAAATTCTCAGGGTGTTTTTTGTAAAATTTGAATTTTGAGTGTTTGCTTATAATTTTTTAAATTTTAAGAGTGTTTTCTATAAATTATAAATTATATAGGGGATATTTGTAATTCTTATAATTTCAATGTAGTGTTAGGTTATTAGAAATTATCAGAATTTTTGTAAATTTTACAATTTTGAGGGTTTTATTTTACGATTTGTAAAAGTTGAGTGTTTATTGCAAATTTCTATAAATTTTTTGAGGTTGTTTGTATTATTTGTAGGTTTTTAGTGTTTTTATAGGTTTAAAATTTTCAAGGTGTTTTTTACAAATTTTAAATTTTTAGGGGTGTTTTTGCAATTTTCAAAATTTACAAGATATTTTCTCCAAAGTTAAAAAACTTTTATTTTCTAGCTAGCATATGTTTTTTAGATTTCTCGCTGAATTAAAATAAATAAAATTATAAATAGGATAAATAATTAAATAACCAATTTAAATAAGATAGGATAATTAACATAGATTAGGATAACAATGTAATATTAAAAAAAGTTAAGGGTAATATTGACCATGAAAAGATTTTCCCGAACTCGTACTTTTAAATAGAGTATGATATGATATGATATAAATTCACATGAGCATTTGGGACAATTATAGCAATAATTTGTCATATTCTTCATCAGAAATTTTCTCATAATTATTCTTTATTCCTCATGATTGTTTATTGTTTATTACAATTAATAAGAATTAGTATTGCTAAACAATAAAAAAATTTGATTTTAATTTCATAGTTTTGATTTTAATTTCATCTGTTAAAAAGAGAGGGTGGGGGGGGGAGAGAGTTTTGAGGAGATATGGGGGTATTTTGGGGTTTTACCTCCTAAAAGTACAAATATAATATATTTTAACTATGAATTATACTAGTTGGGTTTAAGGATAAAAAGGTCTGGTTGGGTTCAAAGATACAAATTAAAATACTTGAATTTAAACATAAATTAAGGTAAAACTTTGGGTAGTATTATGGTAAGTCAACCTTGAAGTCAACCTTGACCATGGCTTCCTCTACACCCATGAAGAATTTACAGAGACAACAGTCATCCGAACTTTTTCATAGGTTAAGGCTTGATGATAATACTTGCAATGATGAAACAATGGAAAAGCAAGGTCATGTCTGCTCCTTTTCAACCTCTTTCTGTGCGGGTACTAGTAGCTATATACACATGTTCTTTCATCTCCCATATTCTGGATTACTTTTGTGCAATTTGTTCATTATTATTAGGGTTATACATAAACCCCCCATAGTATCATGTTCTTTCATCTCTCCCATATTCTGGATTACTTTTGTGCAATTTTTCATTATTATTAGGGTTATACATAAACCCCCCATGCGCCTGACACTTTTTACTCTTTAAATTTGGTATTGGCATATACAACTATTGAGGGCTTCTTCTTCTCTCTTGTTTTTTCTTTTATTTTCTCTCTCTCTTTTTTTGAATCATTTACGTAAGGGTTAAAAAAAACTCCACTCAGGATGTATCTGCCAATATCAGACAATGTGTGATACTACAGGGACCCATATGCATTAACCCTATGTGATACTACAGGGACCCATATGCATTAACCCTATTATTATTATTTTGTGCCTATACGTGTTACACATTTTCCTGCTGTTTTCTCATGTTTGTGCGCGCGCGTGTTTTGTTAGGGGATCGTGTTCACACTTTTCTTCTCTCTCTGGGTTAGTAGGAGGCTGTGCCTAGGTTATGGGGTGTTAGTTGGAGTCTACTGCTGATGATTATGATGATGATGAGGCTGGGTGTCATTTGGGCAGTGACACCCACCTATCCAGAACCCAGGTCAAGAATAAGACCTCTTGCAGCAGTAGGAGAGAGTTCCCTCACAAATATTGTTTATGTGTTCTTACATGTAGTTTCATATGATTCAATGTTTTTATCAATGATATAAGCTATCAGAAAGATAGCTGTATATAGCTACAGAAAAAAACATTTACGGTGAAAACCAAGCATAGTAGAATAAAGCTACACAAACAAGAAATATTTTAACTCGTGATTTGAATATACCATTTCTTAATGCACCAGAGATCAGAATGAAAGGCTAAGAACTGCAGTATTATAAATCAAGCAGTGGCAGAGCCACACTTAGCTCAGGTTGGGCAAGTGTCCAACTTGAACTTTTGAGAAACTTATGCTTACCTTATGCTTACATTAAGCTTATGGATCTATAATATGACATATATTACATCTCTGGCCCGATGCAGTCTTTTATTTTGCTGTGTGCCTCACCCAAAATTTTAACTTTTGGTAAAGCTAAACTTTCAGTCATTCAGTGTCCACCTTAATTAAATCATACATTCAATTGCTTAGATAGGTCCACTTCTTTTTCAGGTAAAAAAATTTCTGTTTTACATATTTTCCTCTCTATTAAAATTGAAACATATTTTCTCTATGCAATGAAGTATTCGAGTTTTTAAAATTATGTTTCACTTTTTAGCGCCTAACCTAAATAAAGTCTCTGGCTTCACCCCTGTCACATGGAAAGTTTGTTATAATATTCAGAAGGAAATGACTTACCTTTGAACCCATGATATGTGCGTATAAGTGAGACATTCTTCCGCACACGAGCACTAGGCCAGACATCTCTCATATCACCAACAACACCATGTTCCCTGTAAGATTATGGCAAACTGTCACGTACCAAAAACTTGTCGGTGATGACAGAAGCATATGAAATAAAAATAGGTACATTCTTCATAAAAATTGAGGACATGGAACAACTAGTGGAATCATCAAAAGGATGCACCCAGGTGGTAATAAATGTGTTAGGGCTCATAATCAGTACTTAAATACTGATGCACAAACGAGAAAAACAGAATAAAGGCTCTAATCAGCTAAGATCACCTTTAAGATAGATTACCAATGATATGTAATAACATACCATCCCATGTAATATGGTGCTATTGATGAAAGACCTAAATTAGTGAAAAGAATAGATTATTGGAGTAGCTAGCTAACTGCTATCTTGCTTTTGAACTTTGAAAAACATCTCAAACTTACGGTTTTTTTCATATTGTAAAAAACATCAAATAAGAACAATAGTGGTAACCTAACTACCCAAATCACTAGAATCAAAAGTTTCACTTTATGATTGGCATGTACAAGTATAATTCATCAATCACGACATACCTTGATCTCCCAAGTAAAAATCGACCCGTTGTTGACTCCTTTTGTGTGTTAAATCCTCCACAGTATATAACTGGCAGGTTTGGAGGCAATGATGCAATGTGTTGCCATGTAAGCAAAGCGCTTCTTCTGCGTGCACGAGGACTGAATTCATCGAGGTTTGTATTTACAATCTGAAAGCTGAAACCTGGGGGTTCAACTCTCTTCATTTGAAATGTGTAGAAATCATGTCAAGGTAACAATAATTCTCAGTGTAATAAAGTAGGAAAAATAAAATAAAATATGTGAAACACAAACATGACAAGTTAAATGGATATCGCCCAGGTAGCAATGCATGGCACAGTTGACCCCCATGATATGCTTCCAGGGACAGAAGGTGATTCTGACAACCAAAATGTACCACCTCCAAGAAGCTCCACCTTCATCAAAGAAAAGTTTTAGTTCTTCAAGTATGAGGATTTAAAGAAAAGTTTCTGACAACCATCTACTGCTAATTGTATAACAACATTGTTTTAAAAAACATTACAAGAACCTGTAGCAAACACCGAGAAAGTACTTGATACCTTCTCCTTATCATAAAAGATCGTGCAGTGTTCATCTGAGGTGTCTTGTGACCCTTTTCTTGAAATCCCAAATTGATCATAGCCTGGATAGTTGAAATGCGTCAAACTTCAATATTTCATATCTAGATTTTATGCTATTAAACAACTCAAATATTAATATTCTTAGTCTATATCAATTTTATGCTATCAAACAACTCAAATATTAATATTTCTAACAAGATTTTATGCTATCAAACAACTCAAATATTAATATTCTTAGTCTATATCAATTTCTCAAGTTGCAAACAATGAAGATAAAATGTCAATTCGAGATGGTGTTGTTCTTAACTATAGGGAAGTTTTTTCTGCTAGAGATCAGTTAATTTAGTTTGAATGTACAATTTATTACTTGTTTTTAACTCCCGCTCTTTGTTTAGTCGAGTAATCTCCTATTTCTGCGCAATCAGGATAATGTTATTTTCCGATGTTATTTTCTGCATCAGAATAATAAATATATGAGTAGAACATAGGTAAAGGTATTCTTCAAACTTGGTGAAGTGTAAAATCCTATCGACATGTTAAGCTGATAAAGATTCATGTATAAAAGTCTCAGGAGAAACTATATAAAAATTAAAATCAAGCCAGAAATGATTATAACAAACAATGCATGTAATGACAATGGCATCCAAAATAAACACATGGTTAACCTCTGTTAGGCTCAGGGCAACAGTAAGTCTAATCCACTAAAGAATTTATTTAACCTACCCGCATACAATTTAGTGATCAACTCACAACTTTACTCAAGAGACGACCAAGCGAGTGTGATACAGTTCCATTAACAATGCCATAAATGTGGTAAGGGTGAGCATCAATTGGAGCAAAGTAAACCAACTAAAGCGATAAACTTTAGTCAGTGCGTTTCATTTTAGAATATTTTCGGGGTAGTTCGGTTGAAAAAAAACTCTCAACAAGGACCAACCTAACTGACTGCTCTGTCAGTTCTCCAAAAATCACTCTTCTTCCTTTTGATGGTCCCCAAATCTCCTTATCTATCTGCCTCAATTTTTATTATTATTCCAATTGCTTTGCATCATTATCTCATTGATCCCTTAATTCAAATCTTTCTTTTATCAATCCCTTGATCCTCGTCAAAACCGTTTGCTCATCTCTAAAAATGAGGGTTATTGGTCTGTCGATCTTTATCATATCTTAAGTAGATATATAACAAGAAGTCACCTGAGTAGGCAAAGTATTTTTTTTCCAATCCAAATAAGGAATATGAAACACATGCACTGTGGGCGACAATTCCTACCGACATAGCTTCTCTATAAGTCGTCTCTAAATTTCGTAAAAAGGACAAGATAGAGCTCTATCTTCTTTGTGCTCTTACCAATGTCACAATTGGCTTGAACCCCAAACTACTCTAACAAAATTGTGTCGTTATCGTCTAAATAATAATCATTGACATTGTTTGGGAAGGATTACATAATTCGATCAAGACGGCCGTGAAGAATCAAAAGAGGATCGATTAAAAAAAACACAGAATCATATATTTCTTGATTAGAAGCAAAGGTTCTATCTTTCATAACAAACCTGGCAAACACTGCTGAAGGAACTCCAGCTGCCACTTCAAACCT
This sequence comes from Asparagus officinalis, assembly GCF_001876935.1. Classification (NCBI taxonomy): domain Eukaryota; kingdom Viridiplantae; phylum Streptophyta; class Magnoliopsida; order Asparagales; family Asparagaceae; genus Asparagus; species Asparagus officinalis. The sequence continues at coordinate 127,956,558 of NC_033798.1, read as the reverse complement.
ACAAAAAAAAACCCAAAAATACCAAAAAAAATCATTCTTTAGTTCTTTCTCAAGCAACAGAGAGAGAGAGAGAGAGAGAGAGAGAGAGAGAGAGAGAGAGAGAGAGAGAGAGAGAGAGACTTGCTGAGTGCAGAGAATAGTAGGAGAGTAGCTCGTGATGACGCTGACGCAGATCTCCCTCCTCTTCTCCCAAGAGTTAGGGCTCTCGCTGCTCTGATCTCCTTCCTGAAGATTCAGCGTCATCACGGTGATCGAAACCCCACTACTCATCCTCGAACCGATCCCGATAATAAAACCTCAAATCTCTCGATTCATTTGATCCCAATTTAGGTCTCTTTTTTTTTGCCCTAATTTTTGTACACAAACAGAAGTGATCGAGTTTTTTCTTTCTTTTTTCAATTTTTTTTTTTTAGAGAGAGCGTTTGAAGAAGAAGAAGAGAAGTAGAAAAGAGTGAGGCCGAAAGTTACGACCCTGTAAGAAATGGGTTCTATGCGGACATCAACGTCCTTCGAGATATCTATGCGGGAGGAATCTGTGCCGTTGGATTTGTTGGTTGTTATTTATGCGTACTGATTTCGAGAACGAGGGGTTGGTCGAGCGAGGGCCGTGGCGCTGTCAGTGTCACGTGTGAGGAGTCAGACACTGGCGCAGTGGAATCAACTGTTTCCAACAACTTTCTATCAATTTTACAAATGAATAAATTTTCACTGTAGACCCAAATGAGATTTTAATTACCAAAATCGACTGTTTTTTTTTAATTACCAAAATCGACTCGTTTTATGCCACGTAGGATTAATCATGTTTCCTAATTAGTCGGGGTTGGCAACCCCGACTGTTTAGGAATTGTTAAACCCCAATTAGAAGCCTTAAAACCTGATTAGTTGGGGTTTAACAATTCCTAAGCAGTCGGGGTTGGCAACCCCGACTAATTAGGAAACAGGATTAATCCTACGTGGCATAAAACGGGTCGATTTTGATAATAAAAAAAAACAGTCGATTTTGATAATTAAAATCTCATTTGGGTCTACAGTGAAAATTTATTCTTTTACAAATTCTTTTAGGGAGGCACTAGGGGCACACCATCTACCACATTCTCAATCACATCATCTCTCTTACTACAGTGTACGAGGCCCACATGATATTTTAAACAATAAAATATCATGTAGGCCCCGTACACTGTAGCAAGAGAGGTGGTGTGGTTAGGAGTGTGATAGAGAGTATGCCTCTATCATTGTTTATTCTTTTACATCGCTAACTCAAAAACAAAACCCAAAAAAAATTGATAATTGTTGTTATTTAATAAATCTCGCGCTCTCTCATGGGCACGCACGTTGTCCTGGAAATTCGCGGTGAATCGTTGCTCCTTTATTCTATTGCCGTTAATTTTGCGTGATATATTTTCTTTTTCACATTTGGTTTAATTGAATGAGCAGTTCTTTAATAGAAATAAACCCTCTCTCTCTCTCTCTCTCTAGAGGGGGGCACGAAAATATCTGTATTCTAGGAGGTATCAAAATATCGGTTAAGATACCGATATGGTTATTATAGTCTATAATCGATATCGTATGGTTATAGATATGACTATGTAGTGAAATATCTGTATTCATATTCAAACTATCAGACTATATATTTGTCCTACCGTTGCAGCAATTTTAGTTCTTAAATTAATGGATTTGAGGTTAATTTTGATGATCAACCCATCTAACCTTAGCTTTTCACATATATCAAATATATTAATGAACACTCTTGTATTATATGAACTATCTTTTTTAAAAGATTATCTAGTTTTCTCATATCTTTTTTTGTATCCAGATGAATATTCGCTTATGCATCCACATGTATGTCTATATCCCTATCCGATTTTAGCCGATATAAATATGAATTTTTCCTACCGAGACGTATCTGTATCCGTATGGGTAAAACGAATACAGCCATGATAAGCATCGTATCCAAGAAAGCGATTCTGGACTGTATGCACCTCTCTCTCTCTCTCTCTCTCTCTCTCTCTCTTCACTGGGGCAATGGTTAACAAAACACATTAGTTATTAACTAAATATGCGAAACGGCCAACGAATACTACCAACTTATAGAAGCCATAATAGTTCCATTTTTCACTATAACAAAGCCAACAATATGCTAAAATAGCTAATAACCACTACATTCACTCTCTCATCATTTGTTTGCATAAGCATATTTCTAAACAAGAAAAAGTTCTATTTAAAGAACAATTAGACATTTTTTAGCTAGAAATAATCAGGTATAAGACCGATGTAGTCCTTGGAGTGATATGAAAATTGCATCGAATTTAGACTAATTCCATCTTGTAAGCGGAGTAATAACAAATAGTTTCAGGACTTTCAAGCTCTCCCCAAAAGTAGAATAATACCTATCACAAATATTTCGAGTCCTTTTTCCCCCCGGCGACTTGAGAGTTTGATCTCTTAACTCCAGCCATAAGCCCATAAAATGCTGAAAAATAATTGAATACGGTAATCCTTTCTTTAATATTGCAAGATTGTTTATGCTCATGAAACAATGCTCAATCTCAACTATGTTGGAACTCCTCACACAATCAACAAAGATTTATTCTGAGACTTTAACATGTGACTACAAATCCCGCAACCCAAACAAAATTCCATCAAAATCCAAACCAAGACCTGCTTAATTTTTAAGATATTGGTTTGGATTTTTACAAGGAATATCTCAACTTCATTCAACTTGTTCAAGCCAAAACCTTGTGAAAAAAAATCACAATATCGAATAAGGAAGAACCTGAGCCAAAGATTTAAGCAGAGTTCTTCAAGACCCATTCAACCAATGTTGAGACTCCGAACCCTGTTGCAGCTTTTTTCTTATCGTTCCACACTGGCCCTGCCATGTCGATGTGTAGCCATTGAACCTTTTCATCGACAAACTGTAAATTAAAAGGTTCCAAAATTAGTTTCACAATTTGATTCTAACCACTTGTTTATTTCTTTTTCTAATGTAGGGAATTTCACAAAATTAGCAAGAATCTTGGGGTGTTTCGCACAAATTTATATAAATTTTCCATTAGAGAAAACTACCATGAAGTTTTTTACTGTGCTAACATGTTTGACGGTAGTTTTGCCCATATTTACTTTATATGTCTTCTATATTATCCTTATGAACTTAGTGGGCTGACAGATGTTAGTAAGGATGGTTTTAGAACTTTTATCCACGGCTTATCATTAGCAACAATATCCAATAGTTCATAGTATTTTTCTGCAGTATTAAAAGTTTATGATAAAATGTTTATGGTAGTTTTGTGCATAACCCCCCAATGTTCATGAAATTTACCCATGAAAAAAGAACGAATGGAAGCCATCCATAAGTAAAGAGTTATCTTATCTGTCACAACGTAAAAAAATTCTCAAGACAAATGGTCACTTATCTTGACATGTGAAAAGAAAAATGAAATTAGAATTGAGATTGAACTTTGAAAATTTTGATCCCCTCCACTTGGATGGAACACTATCTCATGGCATCTCTCAGAGGGTTGCTTTTTTATGCCTACTATCATGGATCACCGATGGGGTTTCTTTACAGGCTTTCTAAAAGTTGACTCCATATTTAAGTTTTTTGACTTGTTAGATTCACTGAATTGTTGTAGAATAATTTATCTGAGAATATGAATGCAAGAATAATTGTTTCAATTTTCAGTTATCGTAATATTCTAATTATGGGTAGGAGTTTCTGGACCTGCTTCAAGAAGAGTGCAGCGGTGATAGCACCACCTTGACGTCCTCCGGTATTAACCATATCAGCTACGCCAGACTTCATGGAGTCCCAGTAGCTCTCCTCTAGTGGCATCCTCCAAAACTTCTCTCCAGTAATCTCTGAGGCAGCAACAATCTCCTTTGCTAGGTCATCACTTGGTGTGAAGAACCCTGTCATTAGAAAAACAAAATAAACCAACTTTCATAACACTGGCTATATTCCTCAAAAAAATTATGTTCCGATAATTAGTCGCAATGGCCATAATGTGTTTCTTCCTCCCTCGACTATGTCGGGTTCTTAAATTGGCAATGACCGTAGTTATTTCTTTGAATTCAAGTGAGGAACCTTTTTAGTTGGAATTATTTTGGAAGATCATGTTATTAGAAAACCCATTTTTTAGCTGTATAAATTTGAAATATATCAGACAATTTCAAAAGGTAGAAGAAATTAAAGTCGGTAATTACTGTACCTGCAATACTGGGCCCAAGTGCAACTATACAAGCACCTGTTAATGTAGCTAGGTCAACCACCTGCCACATTTCAATATACCAGTGTCAACAAAATGAAATGTTATCGTAGTAAGGTAAAGATGATATGGATTGCCATAAGTTCACGACTGAAGTGCACAGGAAATACTCAAATCCATATCAGACAGAAGGTGAGCTTGGCTATTGTACCTTGCCATCAGCTGTAAGTGCAAACTAGCACAAGAATGAGAACTTCATGACGTTGTAGGCTACTTTCTTAAGTCAAAATCATAGTTCATTGGGCCAACAGCAAAATTATAATGTTTACTGACACAATTTTTCTGAGATCATCAACTTTGTCGAGTTAAATGTGCACTTATCTACATTGATACCTTAAGCCCCAGCGTTACCAATTCTGCCTTTCAGTATGTCCATACTTCATATGATTCATCATCATCATCATCATTTGAGTCCTCTGCCGTCAAAATGGGATGAAGCATGAAGCACAAGGATCCATGAAACATTTGACAAAATAGTATGACCTGAAGGCTGTAGCTAACCTGACTATTGTTGCAAAATATGAAGGAAAAAAAAGGACTTCCACACTAAGCGTCATTCTAGAGTTTACAGCTGAACCCCTTGACTTGATTGAACGTTTTAGGAACAAGCAAGTATATATTTCATCATGAGTTTGATACCTTTTCAACACCTTGGTTACAGGTATAAACCAAAGCATCTGCAAGAGTAAGCCTTCCTTCTGCATCAGTATTGTTTACCTGCAATGAAAGACAAAATAATAACAGTGAAGATTTTATCCTAGATCTTTGACAAAAGTTAAACAGATAGATAATAAAAGGCAATTTTGACCCCTAGCATGGGCCAGGGTAAGCTCAAACCTCATACTTCTCAAATCAAAACCTCACTTTTATGAATGACAGTGCTCTAGCAATAGGAAATAAGAGTGAGGGAGTGCATGTTTGCGTGTGTGACATTGAACACATGGCATTGCCAAATGATCAGAATATTAGGAAACCTTATTTTGTTGAATCACTTTTCCTGACCAGATATCCTTCTTTCAGGTACTGAAAGTGGATGAAATATGAAAAGCATCAAAAGTAGACTCTTATTAGTTTGTGTATAAACTGCTCAAACTATATTCCTTATAAGAAACCGGAAAATATACCTCGATTGTTTTCCCATTAGAAGCTGTGAGTATGTCACCCGGTCTCATTCCTGTACCACTGATCATATTTTCACAGGCAGCAACAACAAAATGAACCTAGAGAAGAAAATAAGTTTGATACTTCAGCAAATCAAGAACTTCATGTTCCTAAGGAAAATTGGAAGTTGCATTACACAAAAACTTGCCTCCACCCCAGAAGGTTTAATTTGTCCAATTGCTTTTGCTGCCCCAAGTGTTGCTGCAGAACCTCCCATATCAAATTTCATAAGTTCAATGGAAGAGCCTGCCCCAGCCTTAATATTGTAACCGCCACTAAAACAAATAGGAGGTAAAATTTAATGAAATTATAAACTGCTTTTTGTTAAGCTTTCAGGTTAGTATGATATACAAACATTCACATTGAACAAGCTAGTAAATTACAATGTCAGGGTCCCTGTTTTTTGTACCATGCTGTAACATTCTTTACTTTTGAGAAATTTTCTTTTTAAAAATTGCCAAGATCCCCATATGGAAGATCTACATTCCATTACGTGTATGAACAAATGAGCATATGAACATAGGAACATATGAACATACGAAAAGTGAATGAATGAACTGACAAATTCACAAGTGTGAATACTACAAGAACAAAAGCTTTGTTCCAAAAATTTTCGGGTCAGACACAAGAGAAATAGATAAACACACATATCTTGTTTAAAAAAAAGGGGGAACTGGAATAATCAACAAAAAGCAAAGGCAGAAAATGCCTTGAAAAGGATTGGTTTGCTGTTTATCTTTTTCAGAGTAACACAGTATCTAGCCTTCATAAGATAAGGCTTACCTGTCAAAAGTTAATCCCTTCCCAACTATAGCCAACTTTCTTTTAGCATCGCCATTAGGAGGTTTATAGCACAAATGGATGAAATGGGGAGGATTAGCAGATGCAGCAGCAACACCTAGGTAAGAACCCATTTTTAGCTCTTTGCACTGCTCTGCATCTAATATCTTTGCAGTAAAGACATCACTGTATGTTGAGGCAATTTTGGAAGCCTCGTCTGCTAGTGCACCTGAAAAAGTCGTCATAAGCAACAATTAGTAATATTGTCAGAAGAAAATATTTAAGCTAAAAGGTCTCCTCCTTTTAAGCCCAAAAAATAATAGTAATGAGGGTAACAAACGTCAAGCTTGTGATTTCCTGTCTGTTATTTCTTAATTACCAGGTGTAAGTACATTGGCTGGTGCATTTACTAGCTCTTTTCCGAAAATCACTCCAGAGCAAACATCACTTGCAAATTTGAGCTTGTTATCCAAATCTGGCCCGGAACCAAAGCCAATAATATCTACAGACTTAAGTGATGCTTTTTTCGATTCTGACTTGAACCTGTTGTCTTCGAAAACCCCAAGCACAGTTCCTACAGAGAAAATGATAGTGAGAAATTAGAAGAACTTGATTTGTAACAAGAGTTTTTATTGTTAAACATCATTGTGATATATGTTGGAGTTGGCTGAGGAACAGTTTTTTTACTGGTTCATGTAGCTATTCTAGTGAGGGGTTTTTTTTTTTTTTATGTATCTTTTGATTCAAGAGTGAGTTGTAGCTGCTCCAGGAATGCCTGAGGTAAAATTGCACTTCAAGCTCAATTGCTGAATTAAAAAATACTGTTCATTGACCAAAAAATGACCAAAGTTATCGTGAATGTTTTTACTCATATCTTAGACCTATTATTCCATAGTTCAAAGCACAAATTCTGACCTACCATAATGGGAAATAAAGGTTATGTTTACAAGATTTAAAATACAATGAAAGTTAACCTACCTGATGCAATCGCTGAAGCAGCACTAAGCTTAGAATCTTCTGAGACTCCACTTGCAAGAACAACAGCAGCATTACTGGCCTGAGCAGCCTTTGCTGCCGCTGCAACAGCCTCACCAATGCCCCTATATGAAGTGGTGGCTAAGGAGGGCTTATTTGGCCCAAGCCCAACTAAACCCAGCCTTTTAAAATTCAAGCCTGGTAACCTGAGAACTGTTGATTGACCAGCTTTTCCAGTGAAATCCTCCTCAGCAGTAGCTTCAGCCAAAAGACCACCAAGTTGTTCATCTAGCTTTCTCAATATTGAATTCTCGAACTTGGAATCTGAGTCCTTGGACAAATCTTTGTCTGTGAGAGCAACTGCAAGTATGTCTCCGTTCCATTCAGTAACATCGATGTCCTTTGCACAGAATGTGATCTGCAGCAGCAGATGAAAGAAATTGAATATACCATGATGTAAGAAAAATGTCAAAATTCAATTTTGTAAGGAGAAGGATTTAACATGCAACAGATTCAAGGCAAGTATGTACAAAAAACTGATATCGAGGTTTGAATGAGTCAGACTGCCAGCATCTTTACAATCAAAACAAATCATGATAAACTACATGATTGTACCATTCATAACAAAGGCTACAACATAAAATCTTTACTCCTTAAAAGTTAAAAAACAATGATACATACGAAAATTTATAAACACTGCTATCACATGCTTTTGCAAAATATTACAGAAGCAGCAATATCACATGAGAGAATCTGATTAGGTTAGAAGCATATACAGCAGGAAACCTATCTTCTATAAAGATCGTATGATCTATAATCATTCACTCATGACGTCAAATAGACATTTGCAGACGGCGTCTGTAATCTTCTATAATTTTAAACACGTGAATTTGATAATAAAGAGTTGAACTGTGCCTGTAGAAAAGCATTATAAAAGGTGTGCCATGACACTAGACATCCTTAACCTGACTTGTATAATTATATGAAGCGAACAATTCAACTAGTTTACTACTTACGGGCATTGATTTATATGCCCACACAAATAAAGTTTCTTTCAAACAAACACTCCGTAAAATAATATATTCACCGTGGATACATAAGCTCTGTTCGTGTAAGACCTTTTCCATCATTACTAATTTCAAACTAACCTGTGTGGGACCTCCATATACATAAGGATACATAATCCCTACCCAAAACCCCATCATTTAAATATAGAAATCTTAGTAAAACTGTAAAAGTGAATTTGCCTATAAAATTCTTGTTTTCCAAAGATCTCAACCAACTTAAAATCATGTGCACCAAGTGAATAGATACATATGGCAAAGGACTCATAAGGCTAACCATAGATAGACAAGAGCTTGGAAGCTGAAGATGGCTTCCAACTCTGAAACCTAAACACAATAGGATAGTTGCCTGCATACCCTAATGAAGACAACAGAAAAGCTAGGACTAGAGATGATGAGTACATGTTCCTGGATCGGCCAAACTATCTTTTAGAAATGTGACTATTGCTACCGGCTTGTGTGACCAGAGACAATGAGTACGTGTTAGAGAAAAAGAAAACTCTTCTCAGCCTGAAAGAAAAAAAAAAGCAAGAAAATTTCAGAAATGAGTTTTAAACCCATGTAACAGCAGATGCAACAAGTGAGAAATGTATGCAGCTAAGTTTTCTAGGAAATAAGAAGGTGTAATGCTAAAACAGAGCTTCCAGTCTCAGAAGAAATTCCTTCGGAGATTATTTTTATTTTTTTCCTCAATCTGCTGATAGACAGTGTCAAACACAGTGTTGTCTTGTTCGAAATACAGAGACAGAGGTTTCAGTCCTGAAGACTGAAGCATGTTATGCTTTATCTCATCTAAGTAACAACAATTACCTAGTCTAAAGACTGAAGCGTGAGGCAAGAGCTAGGCATAGATCGAGATATGGCTTGCTTATTGGATTAATAATGTTATCCTAGAGAAATTACTTGCTATCATTCCAGCGATTTTTCCTTCGTCGAGGATCTTCCATTCATGATGCAAAGACGCCTTTGCAGACGGTACTCACAATTTTCTAATAATTTGCACCTTTTACTCCTTATTTTGATACTGAATTATTGCTATAAGAAAGTATTTGATGGTACATGTCATGACACTAGATGCTTGTCTTAATCACTATTCTATATGTATAAAGCAAACATCCAGACCAGTTTACAACTTGAGGACTCTTGTCAGCTGCCTGTCTACATAAATAATGTTGTTTCTAAACACACTCCATAAAATGATGCAATCTACACGGGTCCCTATAAATTAGGATAAAACTTAAACTGGTAAAGTCTATTAAAATACACACTATTTCCAAATTAAGTTGTCAGTGGTCCCTCCACTGACATTAGGAAACATACTCCCTACTCAAAACCCCACTGGTGTACACATGGTTAACAACAAAAGTGGATTTGAACATAACCTTCTCACTCCCTAAGGAACTTTAATGATTAATAAAAGCTTGTGCATAATGTGAATAGATATAGATGGTAAAGGATTCTAAAATATAAACCAAAAACGAATAAATTAGGTGTGAGTACCTTAGTGAAGACAACATAAAAAATTAACTCTTCCATAACACATTAAAATTTGCGATGGATCTCAAAACATAAATAAGATGCTATATGTGGACCTCTCTAACTTATGATAAAAGTAAGCCCCATAATACCTGTTTTCAAATATGGATCCCTTTATTAGTGTGAACCAATGATCACTATTCAAAAAATTGGCACTAAACAAGCCACTACCTGGAGCATGGACAGTTAGCCAGAGTCAAACAATAAAATTGCAGATCTTTAGCTACAAATGTGTCCTCATGCAGGAAGTATTTACCATAAACGATGAAGAAAACATGCCTAAGGAAATTCTAAGGATAGCCATTATGAATATGTGTATCAGTGTATGATTAAACAAAAAGGCCAAAGCATAGGTAGTGCTCCTTGATGGTCTTTCAATTACTGATATAGTACTTCATTGTATGATTGTATTTCCACATGTGTGCGGCAAATCTATACCGTTGCATCAGAAGAAATTCCTGCAAGTGGTTCCTCCATTCGTGAAAATAAATAACTCTCCCCATCCAAAGACCCATTGTTCCGGAATGATTCCTAGTCAAAGTTAATTTGAGTGCAGTAGTATTGTCAACTGATTAAAAAGGTATGTGCGCAGCAAGTAGATACAGTCGGCAAAGTACCAACATTAATGAAGAATAGACGCATATTGTGTCTAGGTGGCTCGGTAAACTTAAGAAAGTGTTTGTATGTCTAGATCTAAATCCAAAAGAATCAAAGTAATCACACATGTTCATTAGTACAATAAAAAAAAAACTCAACCTAATCAAATAGCATCAAACTGTTAGCTAGTCCCTATATCAAATAATAATACAGTTTTGAGTGAAAAAACCCTACCTAAAGAAGCTTTTGAAATATCCAAATGGTGGAATTTTCATGATAAACTTGTCATCCGATAAATGTTTGCATTATTCATCATAAAAATAGACAATTTTAACGATGAATATCAACAGCCTGCCGGACATTTCTTCAAACAGATGGCATAAAATCTCTAACAACCAATCAAACAAACTCAATAATATACAATAATACTGAAGATAATTCTAAGCCCAAAATGAATTAACTGAACCATCTCTCAGAAATTTCATCAAACAGGTAACCTACACGCCAAAAGCCCAACTTGACGAAGACCCATCAGCAAGCCAACGACAATAACGAAACAAACCTGAGGGGCTTCAACAACGGAGGGCTTCGTGAGGCCGAGCGTCGCCTGCGCAGTGAACCTCCTCGCCATCAAAACCCTTCCACCAAAGCAAAATCGACGAGAGAAAAGAACACGTGGGCCCCGCAACCTCGCGAAGCAGAGAGCAGAGGAGAGACTGAGAGCAGCGGGCGCGGCACCAGTCGCCATTGCCATCGGGGTGGGTTTTATAGCGGCCCCTAGGGTTTGTAACGTTTCGGGTTTTGTAACGGTTTCGGATTTGTACGCAGCCGCTGCGTTTTCTGTGCGTCACTGTCGACGCTGGCGTCGCAATAGACGAAGGCGAGCGTAGGGAGTAGCACCTTATCCAAACGACCTTTTGATTATTGGGTCGAGTTTTTGGTGATTAAAAAATGATTTTAATTTGACCCGCAGTGGAGGTTCCAAAATGATTTTGCAGTTTCGGATTCGATTTCGGATTATTTTATTATTGATTGGTGCTAATTATTGTTCTATTAACTAGTACAAAATTAAATTTCACAGAATCCGAAAACCATTTTGAAATAAACCTGAAAAGTTTGAGCATACCTTAACGATCAAAAACTTTTCAGAGGTTATCTTTTAACATAAATTGAGAACTATGCCAGAGTTTGAACTTAATTGTAGATTTTACGATGGTTATCTCAAAATAGGCCAATTTTTTTTGGCGGTTTTATGTAAATTTTACACTTGTTTTGAGTCGTCTAAGGGGGTTTGTACTTTTGTATCATGTATGATAGCTATTAACCTAATAGTACAAAAGAAAATATATGGTTATGTATGGTGGACCTTGTCTACACAATTAGATGGTCATCATAGAAAATCACATATTACCAAGGAGAATGCAACATGGTGCGCTCATTAATTTTAAATTTAGTGCTATCAATAAAAGCAGGACAGACTATTGAAGTATCAATGCAAATTAGCAATTAAATTCCGTAGAATTAATATATCTCTCAGTACAATCATCAATTTTAAAAATTATTTGTATATCAAGTGACCCTTCCTCTCTAATAGAGGCCAGGATGATACAGAAGAGGCAGAGTTCAGATATTTTTTTTTTTTTTAGGAAAGATGCGGTGGATGAGCATTATAGGGTTTTATATCAAATTATGCTAAGCTCTAACTAAGAGTTGTTGTAACAACATGAAACTCTCGGGCATTTTTTTAACACCGACATTAGCTCTTGAAAGCAATCATTAATTACTTGCTTGTTCTTATTTAGACGCTTGGAGAGAATTAAACAGGTGTTAAGATACTTCAGCAACTCTTTTAATAACTATAAACATGATTTGGGGGGTGGGGTGGGATCAAACCCCATGAGCTCATATTTTTAATTTTTAATTTTTTTTTTAATATTATGTCCGAACTCCACAGTCACCACATTGGTTGTAAATACAATCATTGATGACGTGTTTTAGAAGTTTATGCAAGCATTACATGTGCCACTGGCAAGAATGGTTCCGTTTCATAACCCGCTGTTTTTATTATTTGAATTATATGTGTGTAAGCACCGACGAAAAAATATAATAAGAATACAATAAAAAAACATATTAAGATTCATACGAGAATTACAAATGACACGCTTTTAGTTACTGGATGCTAGCTCCAACTTATATTTTAATTAGATATTAGCCACAATTTCTATTTTAAACTCATAATTCTCTGTTATCTAATCTGATGTGGGATTATATATACTCTCGTATTAATAACCTTAACCAAGGTAATGCTAGTGCAACCTATATTTAAATTATATTGGTCAAATATTTAATTTAAATACTGAATCCAATGTTTTGACCATAAAAACGATATTAATAACCTATATTTAAATTACAAAGTTTTTGTTTTGTTTTGGTCGACTGACTAATCGACTGATGAGGTCATCAGTCGATCGATCAAGTCATCAGTCGACCGACGAGCTGGATACTGACTCTAACGGTCAGCTCATCAGTCGACTGACGGCCCAATGACTAGTTTTTCCAGGTTTCTATTTTTTTTATCTTTTTGTTGGTTTTGTTGGTTTTTTCTTGGCTTTGGGGTTTCTTATAAATACCCCCACATATCCTTAGTTCAAAGGTTTAGAAAAGTTTATACAAGTTTACAAAGGTTTAAAAGGGTTTAAAGTTTGTTTAGTATTTGTTTACAAGTTTGTGAATAAATTTTCATAAGAGCTAGAAGAGAACATCATTTGGTGTTTGAGCTTCAACCCATCTCTCTCTCTCTCTTGTTATTCATTGGAGAAGTTTTCTAAACTCAAACTCTAGCTTTACATTTATATACTTGTTTGATTATCATTGTTTTAAGCTAGATTTCATATTTGAGTTTAGTTTTGATTTCACTCATTGTTTACACACACCCACTTGAGCTTAAGTATTTTCATACATAGTATTATTAGAGTTGTGAGAGTTGTAACAATTGAGTGTGAGCCTACATTGAGTTCTCATCTATTGTAGAGAACAAATCTTGTTGTTTCGAGCTTTAATTGTGAGGATTCACTTTGTATTACACTAGTACACCAAGAGGAGTGTGTGGTGAAAGACGGTGTCGTCCCAAGAGGAGTGAGGTAGGTGGTAATACCTAGAGAGAGGTTGTAATTCCTAACACTTGAGGGAAACACGGGCTAGAGACAAACACTTGAGGTGGCAACTAGTGTGTTTACATTGTGAGTGATTGTAAAGTTTTTGGTGAAATAGAAAACCGAGTGTGAGGTGTAAACGTTATTCGGGTGAGCGTAGAAAACCCGATTATAATAGTGGAGATCTCCTCGAGGTGAGGAGCAGAGACGTAGGTCGTGGGGACCGAACTCTGTGATCATATCGCTTGTTTGAGTTTTTATTAGCGCATTTATTTTTATGTTCATCTTATATTACCTTTGTCAATTGCTCATTGTTTATATTCCCACTATCTTGTTTGTTTATTTTGTCCTTGTTTGTATATTCTTGCGTATATATCTTGTAGTATATCTAATTTGATCGGATATATTGTTAGTAAGTTTTAATCGGTATAAAATCGGATTAGATTAGCATAAACCCTATTCACCACTCTCTAGGGTTCTTTCCTAGTGGCATTAGGGGGTTTTTAATTGTTACTCAGATACCAAACCGAATCTCTCTCTTATGTACATATCACTATAGAGAATCCTCCTATTTTAATTTTCTGTTGAATGTATGGAATAGAAAATACAAATTTGGATGGAGTGTGACCCATGTTACTAAAAGTATTTATCAAATCTCTTCCTATCTAACGGAACGCTATTGGATCAAATGACAAAGACATTGTTGAGAAAGAGATGGCTTTCCCCGATGAAATAAAACATTTGATTCATGTAACAGGAGAAAGATTTCGCATCCCTTAGCCGTAAAGATATGTGGCCATGAAAAAGGGATTAAGTGGAACATAATTGGTCGGGTCGTAGAGTCGGGAAAACATCCAACAACTATTCCATTCTCATTGTCCATTGAGCCCGCTCTGAATAATCCCCCTTTTGTCAGATTATTACCACTGTAATCATAAAAAGCTATTTTTTCAGGAATTTTAGACCAAGCTTCTGATAAACTCAAATTTTCGGCTAGTCCGGTTAGATCTGTTCCTGGGAGTACCGTCAAAGAAGGAATCTCTTCCAGCCATTTCGTTTTAGGATGTGAAAGTGTGTTTCTCTCTATAAGAACAGTGTGTTCCCCCTTTAAATTTCTAAAAGTTATAAAAAAACCCTGAGAAATCAGGATAGTGTAGATAAATCCCAAAAAATTAAAATCTACATTTATGCCCCTAAAAAGTTGAAATTGTAAAAAAATCCTTTAAAATCTAAAAATTATAAAAAATCCCTAAATATTCTAAAACTAGAAATGACCCCTAAAAATCATAAATTTCAAATAATCCCTTATAAAACTAAAAAAATATAAATAATCCCCTTTAAATATAAAAATTACAGCACCTCTGAAGAATCCAAAATTCAAACAAACGCTTAAAAGTATGAAAATAAAAGAAACAATAAAAATAAAAAAATGAAAAATAGCACCCTTAAAATTTTAAAGTGCAAATTGCCCCTTAAAAATATGACATTTTCAAATTGACCCTTTAAATATAAAAATTACAAAAGATACAAAAAATACAAAAAATCTAAAATATTTTAAAATTTACAAACAACTTTTTTAAAACATAAAGGGTTCTTACATGAAAAAGGTAAAAATTATAAAGGGTCCTTACATGAAAACCACCTTAATTTTGCCCAATTTGTAACTTACCATCATTATTACTTTTTATTTAAACCATATTAGTTGCTTACATGTTCTCAATGTCACATTTTTTGGTATTCCATATTCTTAAAAATATGAAATACTATGATACCCTTAGTCTAAATCAAAAAAAAAAAAGAGGAGGAGAGGAAGGGGGGAGGAGAAGGAGGGGAAGTTGCAGGGGTCGATGGATTAGGACGGAGGAGGAGGTTAAGGCAACGGTTAGGTCATGGGCGGGAGGAAAGGAGGGAGAGGGCAGGTGGGGGGAAGGGGGGGAGAGAGAGCTGAGAGACGACGATGAAGAAGAGAAAGGAGGAGGAGGGAGATAGGAAGGGAGATGAGTGGGGAGGATAGAAGGAAAGTGGTTAGGATTTGGAGAGATCCTAGGAATGGAGGAGATGGTGGAGGAGGCAGAGGATCAAGAGGAGATGGAGAGGAGAGGGAAAAGATGAGATGAGGGAGAACGGGGAGGGGGAGAGGGGATGTAAGGGGTGGGAGAGAGTTGAGGAAAGGAAGAAGGTGGAGAGAGGAGAGCAGTAAAACGGGTATATTTAAATTTTTTTGGGCTAAAGTGTCAAAAATGTTACTTATGAACGTGTAAGTGAACCAAGGTGGTTTACATAAAAAAAAGTTAATAAGTTACAATTTGGATAAAAATTAAGACGGTTTTCATGTAAAAACCCAATTATAAACATTTGTTATTGAATTCTTTTATCAAAAATTATTGGGGGTTAACTAACAGAGAGCGAAACTTATTGAGGTATCGGCCAAAATTTATCATAGGGTATTTTGGTCATTTAACTATACATTAACTAAAGAGTAAATTTTAGGGAGTTTTTTTTACCAAAAGTTACTGGGGCTTTAATGGAAGTTTCAAAGATATTGGGGATTTAGGTCAAACACCTAAACTTATTTTGGTGTTTAGTAAAATGTACACATACTTTAATTTTGGTTTTTTATATATTCCCCAAAATCGTAGGTGTTTTTAAGTTTGACCCAAATAATGACAATTGTAAATTAACCTTAGAAATTGCTTTATTCTCTCAATTTACCTTTCACCTATGCACAACCCTCAACGTTCGCTACAACATCAAAATTTTAACGCGGTGAAAGTCAAAAGATGTTTGGCAATTATACAAAATTAATAAATTAAGGGGCTATTTGGTTCGTTTCCTAAATATAGGGAAATGCATTTCCTTGTAAAGAAACACAAATTTTGTGTTTTTCAAACTTTTCCAAGAAATAGATTGTTTTGGTTTGGTTCGCACATAAAATGGTGCGAAACCAATATATTTACTTTTCTTGTGTTTGATTTGCATTAAAAAAAGGGAAAACTTTTGTTGATTTGATATTTTCCACTTTTCTTGTGTTTTGTTGGTTTTAAAGGAAAGTGTTTATGGTCACCATGGTAAGATTACCTCCAACTATAGACAAATTTATTTGTGCTCATTATTGGAGGCAATCTTAATCATATAAAAGTACGAATGTAAAATGAACAAATAATAATATCCCGAATGAATTATAATTTTTTGTTTGTATTAATGAAGTCATACAAAACCTGAAATAACATG
Organism: Asparagus officinalis; assembly: GCF_001876935.1. Taxonomy (NCBI): domain Eukaryota; kingdom Viridiplantae; phylum Streptophyta; class Magnoliopsida; order Asparagales; family Asparagaceae; genus Asparagus; species Asparagus officinalis. The sequence goes on along the minus strand of NC_033798.1, from coordinate 127,939,797 downwards.
AATCAATTACTATGAACTACATAGCTGATTTGACCTGAAATATACCTGTTTGAGATGAAAAAATCACACGAAACATGTTTTCCAAGAAAAAAGAAACAAGACTTGTAATAACCAAATTATTCATAAATTTATGAAATACGTACCTTAATTAGCCAAAAATTCTTCTGAAACCTATAAAAACATATAAATGACCTGAATAGCCATAAATATGTATATAACATAGCAAATCGCATCAAACATGATAATTTATTCATGTTGATGAACTTTATGTGCAAAAATTATTTGAAAATATGTCTTGGCATCATGTCAAATATGTAAAACTCCATGAATTTGAAAATATTTTGATAAATAATAATAAATATGTTATATAGTGATAAATAATATTTATTAATGTTTAAGTATGCTAAAAATTGATTTGAGATCAATTCAATGTATATATGTGAATATAGGAGTGAAATCATGCACTATATACACGAGCCTAAAATATGGAAAAACGACTAGTTAAGAGTATATGTATTTTATACAATGATGCAGTTGGAATATGGAAAAACTAAAAAAACCAAAGTTGTAGTTCTCTTTAATAGCTTTCCAACAAATCTTAAATTACCTCATTCTAAGATCAGTTGAGAAAATTACAACCAAAATACCGAAGGTGGTTTTCCCAGTCAGACTAGGTTTCCTGGTTCGGTTCAAACGAGTTTGTTTTGGGTTTACCTCTATAAATACCTGTATTTTTTTTATGAAAATTCATCTATTTTATCATATCTCTAAACCCTAGCAGCCATCATCTCCCCTCAAAAACCCTAGATATTTTCCTTATGAATTTTGATAGCTTTGTGAAGCACAATACCGATATGAGGGCGAGTTTCATCTCTGCTAATCCCTCTCTCTGTTTTAAAATATTTTTAAAAAGTTTTTAATAAGTTTTATAGAGTCTAATTGATTAGTTTGTGTATAAAAAGCAAATCGTTTGTATTATGTATATAAATACTAAGTATTTTCATGTTAAAGAGATTAAGAACGAATTTACAGAAGTGTTTCAAGATCTGAAGATGATTAAAACATTATTTATCTAAATTTAGATGTTTTATTCTTCGTTTTGAGTTTTCGTGCATGATTGAGGGTTTAAATATAATTTCTTGTGCAAATAATCATGTTTTATATGTTGAAATTGTTCCCAGTGATGTTAATCTGCTATTTTTAATGTTTCATGTTGTTTAACTGAGATTTTGTAAGTTTAATCGTCATAGTGATGTTTCATGCATGTTTAAGGGTTTAAGCATGTTTATTTTTACAATTAATCATGTTATTGGTGTTTAATAATTCTTAGAGATGATGATTTACAGTTTATAATATTTTATGTATGTTTCAGTATGATTTAAACATGTTTAAATCACAAAAATATGACACGAACACAACTATGCAGAAACCTACATAATCTAGAAAAATTAGGTTTGGTCGACCGTGCCTAAGCGACGGTCGACCGTGCCTAAGCGGCGGGCGGCCGCGTGCTAGGCAGGAGCCTAGGCAACCCCTGAACCCTGTCCGCGGTCGACCAACGCCAATTATACGTCGACCGCCATTTCTTGTTATAGCCTGTGCATATCTGTAATATATTATTTTGACTCTCGAGAGAGTTTCTCAATTTTGTACTATTATATTTTGATGTTTAGGAGTTGTTTAACACCCGGAATATTGGTGAATACCAGTTTTTGATACGCACACCAAGATATGTGCACGTACACTTAGTTTATGTTGTTTTGCATGTACTGTCGAGATATTTGACACACGTTGAGTTGATAAAAGTGAATTAACATATGATAAAGTATTGATCATCAATTATGGATGCTCAGTATAGTTGTTTATCTCGTAATGAGACCTCGGCTGTACCATACTAGGTGTATTTGATTGTTTTCCCCGTAACGAGACCTCGGTTGTACCAAATACTCGAAGGTGATCGGTGTCTGTTTTTCGGGTTGGGCTGAGGTGCCTATTCACTGTTGTAAGATCATCTGAAAGCATATCTAGAAATAGGGAGATAAAACCTATTACCGTAGGATGAATGAGCATATTCGGAAATAGGGAGATAAAACCTATTACCGTAAGGACGATTGAGTAAGGAAGTTAAACCCACATGATATTATGAGAACCTTACGAAAGTATCGTTATTTTATGTAGTCGAATTAGGGAGATAAAACCTAATGCCGCAGAGTGATTGAGTAAGAACCTTACAAAAGTATCGCTATTGCACGTGGAGATGCATATATATCCGCTGTACGATCATCTGGATGCATCATCTGGAAATAGAGAGATAAAATCTATTGTAGCAGAACGATTGAATAAGGACATTGAATCTACATGATATTGTGAGAACTTTACAAAAGTATCGCTATTTCATGTAACCGGATTAGGGAGATAAAACCTAATGCCACAGAGCGATTTAGTAAGAACCTTACAAAAGTATCGCTATTGCACATGGAGATGAATATATACATATTTTACAGTGATAGTTTACACTCATGTTAGATTACCCAAGAGTAGGGTACTTTCTTTGGTATGTGGCATACATGATATGGCCTATGATGTTTTGAGTTGTGAGATATTCTTTTATTATTACGTCAACTATTCGAGGGTAGTTCGAGATGTGACTATATAGTTGAGCTTTGAAGTATTTTCTTTTGAGTGTTGTTTTCATTCATAGAGTTAGAATTGGTATTTATGGACTCACAATTTGAGACATATGATATATACATGAGAGTTTTCTTGTTTGAATTATTTCGCTCGACGTACTAGTCTCGTGTTATGGATTTCTAATTATTGATTTCCTTTAGATTGTTTATCTCTAGTTTGATGTTAATGTTTAGGTATCTACAATTTAAGACATATGATATATACATGAGAGTTTTTTTATTTGGATTATTTTGCTCGACGTACTATGTCTCATTTTGTAGATATCTAAATATTGATTCCATTAGGTATGAGAAAAATAATCTAGGTAGACTATGCTTAATAGGTAGAGCCTCTACTTCATCTAGTAGCCCTTCCCTTGGGGGCGGATGGAGGTGATCTTACTGTAGCGCTCTGACGCTCTTGTTATTATTCTTTTTGTTTAAATTATCTCTTTCAGGCAGCTCAGAGTTTCGGAGAGCCGCAAGATGACGGAGTTCTAGCATAGTCGCTGTCGCGTAGTCTTAGTAGCTGAAACTCCACCGTATAGTTACGTTCATTGTTCAGACTTTAGAGTTGTATTCATTTTATAAAGGTAGAGTACCCTAGTATGAGATTTAGTTAATTCATGTTGAGACATTTTATTATTTCATATATCATATGTACTTTAGTTGAGACATGATTCTTTTATTTATGAGACATCTCCTTCTATATCATGTCTATTATTTTTACTTCCTCATTTTGTATGTTTTGTACCTTCACTTCTTATTAATTCTACTAGAGGACATTACTGTGATTAGTGAAACGTGTTAATATATTGTGTGGGTGCATGGTAGATTTGACAATCTGGATTTTACCTTGAACTGCAGACTTGTGTGAACCTTGGGACGTCACAAAATAAATCAGCCACATGTATATGAGAATTATGGCTGTGGGCTCAGAACTTGTTCAATATCATCATTGTTAGTCATCCAATGCAATATCAACAGATATTGTAGGTTACTAATCTCAAAAAAATTAACAATCATCATAGCCTAAATTGAATACCCACAAATAGTATCAAAATCAACAAATCCGGCCGAACACCCACAAACAATATCAAAATTAACAAACACAACAAACCCGACTGAGCACAAAAACTGGTCATATATGCACAAAATAAGGTCACATGTGCACAAAACAGTCCACAAATAGTAAGGACAAAACAAAACAAACCTATACACAAATAGAATAACCAAGTGCCTGGACATAAACAACCCAGAAAAACATTGCCTGGACACAAATCGATGAACACAAAACTAAGCACAAACAGTGCGAAAAACCTGAACACAAATAGAACTCCAAGTGACTGAACACAAACATAGCACAAACTTGAACATCAGGAAATCTGGTATGCATAAACATGAACACAAAACATGCTCATGTAGACTGTTTTGCACAAACATGAATAGAACCTGATGATAAGGAGGCTGTTGTGCACAAACATGACCACAAAACATGCTCACAAACCTAAGCATATATGAATGAGCAGCACCTCTTACAAAACTAGTCATATATGCACAAAATCTAGCTGAGAACAAACCTGAACAAAACATCATCCACAAAACATATCACAAATAGAACGTGAACAAAAGGGCATCCACAAAACAGAATAGGACAGAACCTGAACACAACCAGGCTCCACAAAACAGGAACATGTCACAACCTGAAAACAACCAGGCTCACAAACAAAACAAAAGAGCATCCACAATGTAACAACTTAAACACAACCAGGCTCACAAACCAGGCTCACGAACTTGAGCATATAGGCTCACAAACCAGGCTCATAACTTGAGCATATAGGCTCACAAACCAGGCTCACAACCTGAACACAACCAGCTCACAAACATGATGTGTTGGGTGCTTCCTTAGGCGGAGGAGTGTACTCATCATCCAAAATGTGTACTTGAGGGGATTAGGGAGAATGCATAGGTGAGTTCGCCTCATCTCTAAGATTTATGGACTCACTACGGCTAAAATTTTCCCAAGCATCACTAGCAAATTGTCTTGTAGCTTGATCATCCCCGATGATAAGGGCGAGATCATCATAGATTAATAATGCCTCAAGGGTTTATTGACGTATTGTTTAAGCTTAGCATTTTTAAAGCTCTTGTTTTGAAAAGTATAGTTTAATTAATTTAATGAAAATAAGAAAAAGAAATGAAAAATATATATTCTTTAACCAGAGTTTATTTACCTCAATCCACATATCCAACATTCAGGATCCATGATGACAGTCTTCGTACTATCATCCCATCTGGCACCACTAAGATTACGACAAGTTTCTATATCATGGAATATTGTACGTAGAGTTTTGATGCGCTGCATGATATTATCTCACTTAAAAACTGTGTTAAACTTCTCATTGATATGTTGAAAAGCCATATGAAAAGCGATTCTCTTAAAGCTTTTGTCGGGTTTGTAACACTTTCTTACCAAGTCGATCAGAAATAGAATGAGCTCATCATCATAATGGGAATCCCAAAACAAATGTTTGGACCCTTGAGAACCACCAGCTTCACTATTTTTTTTGATGTGATGTTTTTTCTCTTCTTCTTTGGATTTGATGATGTTTCTACCCCTTCTTCTATGAGGTCTCATTTAGAACCTGATTCAAGAGTTGAGCCATATCCACTAGTGGGAGAAAGTTGCATCCCACTAAGATTAGGACTATAAAATTGTGGAAGCAAAGTTCGAAAAGTATCTGCTATCATGGAATGACATGTTCGGGTATGCTTGAGGTGGTTGTACAAAGTACGATTGCTGAAATGGAAAATATCCACCATCACTATGATGCATGGATTGAGGGGATTGAGGTGGTGGGGGAGGTGATGGAACTACACCCTTTTCTTTTTTATTATCTCTCCTACTTAGTGATGCATTATCAGCCATTACTAATTAAATAGAGAAAGTTAGATAACTGAAAAAAGTAATACATGAATTAAAAGCAAAACATAATAACTGGAAATAGAGTTAAAGAGTACATATATGAGCATGAATAGAACCACAAAAATTAATATCAAGTCTCTGTGGTTACACCATGATTATACTTATCACAGTAGTCCACCCACATCGCCCAGACAATATCATCCCCAAGAGTCTTTCACTCATTTCTTGATTCGGTTTGCTCTCTTTAGGTTTGATTTTGAGTAAAATCAACTTAACTATTGTCATTCTCATTTGCCACCTCACCATTAATGTATTCATTAAATTCATCACCGTTGAGTAGTTCAACATTTGGATCCACAGTTACAATGAAATTATAGAGTACCGTGCATGCCAATATGATATCTACTTGTATAGGAAAAGAATAATGCGGCTTAGCACACAAAATCTTGAAACGATTCTTCAATGTGCTAAATGCAGATTCAATCTTAGACATCAATGAAGAATGTCTTAGATTGAATAATTCAATGAAAATAAGAAAAAGTATAGTTTAATTAATTCAATGTCTTGTTCTGAAAAATATAGTTTAATTAATGTCTTGTTCTGAAAAGTATAGTTTAATTAATTCAATGAAAATAAGAAAAAGAAATGGAAAAAATATATTCTTTAACCAGAGTTTATTTACCTCAATCCACCTATCCAAACATTCAGGATCCATGATGACGGTCTTCGTACTATCATCCCATCCGGCACCACTATGATTACGATAAGTTTTTATATCATGAAATATTGTACGTAGAGTTTTGATGCGCTGCATGATATTATCTCACCATCAATGTCTTGTTCTAAAAAGTATAGTTTAATTAATTCAATGAAAATAAGAAAAGAAATGGAAAAAATATATTCTTTAACCAGGGTTTATTTACCTCAATCCACCTATCCAAACATTCAAGATCCATGATGACAGTCTTCGTACTATCATCTCATCCGGCACCACTAAGCTTACGATAAGTTTCTATATCACGAAATATTGTACGTAGAGTTTTGATGCGCTGCATGATATTATCTCACTTAAAAACTGTGTAAACTCGTCATTGATATGTTGAAAAGCCATATCAAAAGCAGTTCTCTTAAAGCTTTTGTCGGGTTTGTAACACTTTCTTACCAAGTCGCTCAGAAATAGAATGAGCTCATCATCATAATAGGAATCCCAAAAAAAATATTTGGACCCTTGAGAACCACGAGCTTCACTATTTTTTTTGATGTGGTGTTTTTTCTCTTCTTCTTTGGATTTGGTGATGTTTCTACCCTTTCTTCTATGAGGTCCCGTTTAGAACCTGATTCAGGAGTTGAGCCATAACCACTAGTGAGAGACAGTTGCACCCACTAAGATTAGGACTATGAAATTGTGGAGCTAAAGTTAGAGAACTTAGCATGTTCGTATATGATCCTAACTGATGGTGCATCAAAAAGTAGCTGCTATTATGGAATGACATGTTTTGGGTACGCTTGAGGTGGTTGTACAAAGTACGACTGCTGAAATGAAAAATATCTACCATCACTATGATGCATGGACTGAGGGGATTGAGGTGGTGGGGGACGTGATGGAACTACACCCTTGCATTTTTTATTATCTCTCCCACTCAGTGATGCATTATCAGCCATTACTAATTAAATAGAGAAAGTTAGATAACTGAAAAAAGTAAAACATGAATACATGAATTAAAAGCAAAACATAATAACGGGAAATAGAGTTAAAGAGTACATATATGAGCATGAATAGAACTACAAAAATCAATATCAAGTCTCTGTTGTTACACCATGATTATACTTATCACGGTAGTCCACCCACATCGCCCAGGCAATGTCATCCCTAAGAGTCTTCCACTCATTTCTTGATTCAGTTTGCTCTCTTTGGGTTTGATTTTGAGTAAAATCAACTTAACTATTGTCATTCTCATTTGCCACCTCACCATCAATGTCTTCATTAAATTCATCACCGTTGAGTAGTTTATCATTTGGATCCACGGTTATAATGAAATTATGGAGTACCGTGCATGTCAATATGATATCTACTTGTATAGGAAAAGGATAATGCGGCTTAGCACACAAAATCTTGAAACGATTCTTCAATGTGCTAAATGCAGATTCAATCTTAGACATCAATGAAAAATGTCTTAGTTTGAATAGTTCCCTTCTATTTGTAGGTTTTTTTTTACCCGAATGTTCTTTCAAATAATATCAAACACCTCGGTATGGAGAGATGAAACCTACCATGGTTGGGTACCTAGCATCACACAGATAGTATTTGCCTATAATTTTATTGAGAAAATTGTTAAGTAAATTAAGTTTGAATATTAAACTTAAAAAAGTCATAATGTTAAGTCTTTATTTAATTACCATCATAGACTTTCAATCTATGTGGTTGTGGTCTAGATAATGGATCCTAAAGAATCCTATAATCATTTGCAAACCCCTCCTAACCTGCTAAAATATATGTGAACAGCTTGTTTGGGGTGCAAGCTGCAAGCACATTCTGTGTAATACCTTTGCGACCTCGAAAGCGTGCAACAAGATTAATCAGAAGCATTACATCAACATGTGTCTCATCTATCATTCCAATGCAATTCTATAATACGTGTATCACACACCTAAATTAAAATTTACTTTTATTGATTATACATGTAAATATGCTTAAAGTGTAGATATACCTTGAAATAAGGGTATTATAATGAGTTGTTAACGATCTCTTGGGGAATGTCATTGGGGGCTTATCTCAGATACTGTCCATACAGGCAAATAATTGATTGTGATACCTTGTTGAAATATCTACCAACTGTCTCCCCTGATCTTATAAAATATAAGATCTGATAATGCGATTTTTAAATTTATGACCCAAAATGTTCAGTGTCATGATAAGTTGTTCTTTCACTGTTGCATTCCTTGAGTCTTTTAGCAGGCTATTGTTCCTCATTTTACTCGCTAGTTTAACAAAAGCACAACTCCGCATTCTAATATAATTTACGCAACTATCACTAAAACTATTATAATTTCACTCCATGTGTTTAACTCTAGCCCTCTCTTGTCTTTTTTCCCCACTTGGACCACGACGAATTGATTTACGTCTAGCTTACATTCTCCTTATGACTGTAATTATTATATTAAAAATGGACAGTGCATCACCTTGAACCATATTAACAACACTTTGTTCATCAAAACAATCCCCATCACAATCCATCTACGATGCCAAAAATCATTATCCAGTTAGAAACTAAGTAGAATTCTAACAAAATATGAATGAATTGTAATTTACAAAAATTAATGATAAACCAACAAGATTATAAACTGATATACTTTTTATGATTACAAACTGATATATTTTAATAGATATGACATGTAACCTTGTTTATGTAGGAATTGTGTTTGTTTATTTGCATTGTGGAAATTTTTACGTAACTCAAAAATCGAACAAATTGCTATATTTTCAAAGATGACAAACTGATATATATTCATAGATATGACATGTAACATTGTTTATGTAGAAATTGTGTTTGTTTATGTGCATTGTGGTATTTTTTACATAACTAAAAAATCGAACAAATTGCATATTGAAGATGTGTGAACATTCATGTGATGTGAACAAATTACTAATTACCAACATGGATTACTGCAATATCTAAGCAAAAAAATTACAGTAACATAAATAGCATTTAAAAATATCAAAGATCTGAACTTTTAGCTCCTAAAATGAAAAAAATTGCCTTTCGAAATCTTAAGGCAACAACAAATATCAAGAGCCAACACATCCATCAATAGATCCATCAGATTCACCAAAAAAAATAATGTTCCACAACATCTTCATACTATCTAACAATTAGAAAATTAATCAAATTAAAAAATTTGCAAGCAACAACGCTAGCATAGCTTGGATCTAAGATTTTACAGTAACATAAATAGTTGTAAAATAAACTAATAATTTGAAAATAAAAAAAAAAAACATTTTTTACCTTGATTTCGGAAGCAAAAGCACCAACAAAGCTCAGATCTGAATTTTTCAAAGCAACCCCACTACATAATATGAGATCGAGGAGGATATATCAACGAATTTTTTCAGCAGCTGAACACCGTCGGCAAAAAGCTCAGCCGCCGCTCCCGCCCCCCGCCATATTCTCTGAAGAAATGCCCAAGCTGCGGCCGCGAGTATATTTCTGACGGGAGCAGGAGGCAAAGTAGGTACACTCTAGAATTACAAAGCAAATCAACGAGGCGAGAAAAAATTGCGATTGTGGCGCCAGGGTTTCGTCGATTTTTCTCGGCTGGGAGAAAGGGAAATGGGGGAGAGGAAAAAAGCCGAGGTGGCGGCGTTTTCAGCTTCGGTTTCCCTCTTCAACCCTAGCGAACCAAAGTGACGAAAATAAAAGAGCGGAAACAAAAAATCCCACGTGAAGGTGGTGTCCACGAGCTTTTAAAGCGAACCAAACAGCCCCTAACAAGAAATTGATGTCTGTAGACTGTAGTTCAGGAAAGAAAGGGCAAAACTGAAAATGAGACAAGGAAACATAAACGGACCCCACTCTCCTCGAACCGTGACACGTTGACACCTCTCCCAAACAGAACCGGTTTGTCAACCGGCTACAGCCGGTCACCCAGATAAAACCCCTTATCCCCTCGCTCTCCCGTCATCCCCCGCGATCCCTCACAACACTCTCATCAGTACGAAGAAAAGGGAAGGGGCAAAAAAATAAAAAAAGCAAAAAAAAGGGAAAAAAAAACCCTCATTCCCATTAAAATCCCCAGTTTATTCCCCCCCTCTTCACTCGTTCTAGGGTTTCACGCCTTCGATCCGAGCGCCGTTCTCGAGATTCTAGGGTTTTCACCGCCACTTTCGGCAATGTCTCGCAGCAATTCATGGATTCTCCTCGATTTTGGAGCGAAACCCTAGTTTCAGTTAGTCCGTCGGTTTCCTAGGGCGTCGAGCTAATCCAACTGCAGTTGGTTTTTTTTTAAAATAGGGCATTAGGGCGACAAATCTAAAGCTTTTTCTTTTGAAAGATTCTGGTGATGGCGACGGGATCGAACTGTGACCGTCCGATTGGACCTCGCACCAACTTACATTGCCATCGAAATCAAGGAAAAGTTTGGAGCAGGTAAAGTGGAGATCTGTGCTTAAAAGAGCCCCTTTTTGTTGGGTTTCGTTGCTTGTTTGATACGATGTCGGGAGCTCCGAAGCTGCGATCGATGAACGTGGCCGAGTCGGAGGCGAGGCCGGTGCTTGTGCCGGCGGGGAACAAGGCTAGGTCGCCGGCGAGCGGGAAAAAGCCGGCGGCCTCGAAGAATTTGGGCAAAGTGGAGGTAATTGACGAGGAGAAGAAGAAGAAAGGTTCGAATTTGGGCGCAGATCCGAAGAGTTCGAATGGGAGTTATAGTGCCGCTTCGATTTTGAGGAGGCAGGAGTGGTTGCTGAAATCGAATTTGTCGCTGAATGCTTCGTGTTCTTCGGATGCTTCGACTGATTCGTTTGTTAGCCGGGCGTCGACTGGGAGGATCGGGAGAGCAGGGTTTAGTGGTAGGAGGAGGCAGAGTTCTCCGAGACCCGAGAAAATTGCGGCGAGAATTATTCCTAACATGGAATCTGTGAATTTGGCGGAGCCGGGGCAAGGGGATGGAAAGAGGAGGTGCAGCTGGGTGACGTCAAATACCGGTACCCTCCTCGAGTCTTGGTCGTTACGTTTCTTGTTTCTTAGAACAACTTTTTTTTTCCTGTGATTATTTTGTGCATTGTTTCATAATTCGGAAATAGTCAGATTGCCTACTGGCTGCCCTTTTAAAATTTATGTTCGTCGGGAGAAACAAATAGTGTTCGTGCGAATTGGCTTGCTAAACTTTTATTCTGTGGCCTCTGGGGTAAGTTGCTGAGCCTTCTAGTTAGCAGAACAGCCGAGGGAAACCTTCCCGCGCCAGCCATTAAGATAAAACGTAGATATTATTGTGATTATTCACTCTGGTTTCCACTTGGAAATGTCTTACGGTTAATCTTAAAATAGTTACAACGGAGGAGTAAGATGGTTTTTTTTTAATAGTATTCAAGATTATACTACTTACAGTTTCACGATTGGTTTGCAGTCATGCTTTCTTCACCTGCGGGCATGCTTAAATACTTTTCTTGCCCGACTAATGTAGATATGCGCCACAGAATCTTCTTAATCAAACAAAAGAATACTAAAGAAGGAAAAGTTATGAACTTGGCAGATAGAAGAAGTCTGCTTTTGTTTTGAGGAGCACCACCAGTCTCTTAATCAAACTCAATAGTAGGAAAGCTCAGTGCATGTTGACCTGCGTTCCAAGTTTCTAACGTGACTTTTGTAACCAAAGTTAAGCTCCCAACTCCATATAATCTTTGTACATCCTGAACTTTATTACTCTTACCTGTACAGGAAAATGGATACTCTTCCTGATTTGATCTTTGAGTAGAAAATGCTTCTTATGCATGAATCTTAAAACTGGATGTTGATTCTGGAAGGAAAAACAAGAAGAAAAATTTACAATTATCTAGAAGGCGAGCATAAGACTGAGATTTCAATTCAGATTTTGTTTGCTCAACTGCCTTGCCTCGGTGTTATCCTTACATTTTTTTTTATTAAATTACATGAACTGAGCTTTGCAGGTTACCGAATTCACTTAGGGGAGCGTATATAAACATTAGTATATATTTGTATCTAGAATATTAGTGGATACAAAATTTAGTGCCATTTGCAGATGCTATGGCATGTTGACATAACTTATTTAACCTTAATGGGAAATTTGGAAATTTGTAACATGCATAAATAAGTGAACAGGTGAAGCAAATGTGATTTTAGATGTTCATAATCATCTTATTCTCATGTTACCTCCCATATATTCTGATTTTTGAGATTGCTTGAACTTATAATTTAATTATCACTTCAATGTCTTACCCAAATGCAGACTATTACTGCTGTTTGGCTTTTGGTTTTATTTTAATCTTTCATCTTGAGTTTTCTGCTGGTTCTCATTGAATTAAGATTCATGTGGCCTGAACATTTGCAATTTGTTTATTTCATGCCATTATTCATGTGTTTCAACAGATCCATGCTATGCTGCTTTTCACGATGAAGAATGGGGAGTTCCTGTCCATGATGATAAGTATGCAACTAATATGTTGTCGTTCAATCTGGGAGCTATATAAAATGCCACAAACTAACAGCGGTATAGGGTATCTGATATCATGAGCATCTTGCAGGAAACTGTTTGAGTTACTTGTACTCTCCAGTGCATTGGCTGAGCTTACATGGCCAGCAATCCTCAGCAAAAGGAACATATTCAGGTGCTTAGGTTACCTGCACCAAAAATCATAGCTATTCATCTATTGATATATCACGTCACATGATTTGTAACTGTTGTGGCATATATCATGTCCAACAGGGAAGTGTTCATGGATTTTGATCCTGTGCTGGTTGCTAAATTGAATGAGAAGAAGATTATAGCACAAGGAAGCACTGCCAGTTCATTGTTATCTGAAGCAAAGCTCCGCGCTGTCATTGAAAATGCACTTCAGGTTCTTAAGGTGTGTTCCTGTCTTTATTTTGCTTTCTTTTTCTTTTTTTCTTTTGTTTTCTGTTGCTTCGCATTTATTTACGTTGGCGTTATATTTGGACACTTTTAAAATTGAAGGTTTAGCCTACCACTTACAGCACTACAATGTGATTTATACTTTTTTGGATATTGGGTAAAATGTTGTTCTATGATTGCTGAGAAATTCAAATCCTTTATTCAGTCTTCCTTTCAATGTCATTTCATATTGATTAAGTTGGTGGAGATAGTTTGAAGATCTATATTGAAGTAGTAACAGTGGAATGGGGTGAGGAATCATGTTGGACGTTGGAGTCATGCAACTGATATTAGATGGGGGGAAATACCATATGTTGAATGCTGTAACACGGTTGCTTTCTACTATTTAGGCTATAATAACAACCAGCCTTACGTGAATTTACCGTTAAACTAATCTGCAGATAATGCAAGACATGTTAATCAGTTCCTGAACTTTTTTCAGCTTCTGTTCATGCCATATCGTTATCTATCCAGTTTTAGTCTTCATTTATGCATTGTATACTTGGTGCCCCTTCAACCAGTATTTGTATTTTGTTTCTGGTGAACCTTTTGACTTCTCTTGCATATTGTTGTACGCTGTATGAAACAGGTCCATTGAGTGTTCCTTATAATGTCATTTCTTCTGATAAGATTCTTTCAGAGTTCGCCGAACTTGGTATATCTTAAGTTGCCTGAGTTAATATATTTCTTATATTGAATCGATGCATCTGAGTTTCCTTTTTGTATGGAAAAAACCTTATTCCTTGAAATTGAATTATCCATAAAATTTGAAGTCTTCTGACGATTTTCCTCCCTTATAATAGTTACACTTTATGCTCCTGACTTTATTGTACTATCGTACAGATCATAGAGGAATTTGGATCATTTGACAAATATTGCTGGAGCTTTGTGAACCAAAAGCCAATCATCACCAGATTCCGCTACTCTCGCCAGGTTCCTGTTAAAACCCCTAAAGCTGATACGATCAGCAAAGACCTAATGAGAAGGGGGTTTCGAAGCGTGGGACCTACAGTCATTTATTCCTTCATGCAGGCAGCCGGCATAACCAACGACCACCTGATCAGCTGCTACCGCTTTGAAGAATGCGCCTCAGCAGCAGAAAGAGCAGACGATCAAGTTCAAGCTAGTAATAACAAGTGCACCGTTGGAGGAGGTGAAGGAAAAGGCGTTACGGTTTGTGAAGAGATGAGTATTATTGGCTTGGAGTTTGCTAGAGCTGTGGATGATACGAGTATACTACCACCCCCTTCATAGCATTAGGAGGTGCTGCTAGGTTTTAGGCGTGTGGTTTTGGGTGCCTACCATCTGTATGTGCGCTGTTGACAAAGAGGTGGTTGTTGTGTTGATCCTCTCTTGTGTATAAAACTTAACCATCTAATGCACCCTTGTCTGTAGATCTGTAGGTGCTCTAATGAATGCGTCTGATGATTCTTTTCTTTGCAGGGAACAGCAGTTAGGTGGCTGTGGCCCTGCACCTAATGATTGCTACAACCATAAAATTTGTCTCCTTCGTTTCTCATTATTCTGCCCTGCGTGTTCTTTTCTATTTTGACTTCTCTTTTGAGTGCATGACTCTTAGATTAGTGAGAGGCTCCATCTATATCTACCGTTACCGTGTATAATATGTTCACTGTTATGTATTTTACCAATGGTTTCGTGTGCGCCTACCGCGGGTCCGCTGATACGTGAGTAGTAGGTTGCAGACATAAACGTTATCTGTTCTTTGTTTGATGCATCTTAGGTACTTATAATTGAGTTTTTAATTTCCACTACCTCCAAATATTTGGAATTTTAATGTTAGTATCTAATTTCTTATTTTTTAGGCGTGCCTTCAATTTGAGGTCGGATCTATTAGAAATTTAACAAAATGATGTAGGATTCCCATTCTCTCTCTTCTTCCTTCGTCATTTTTTCCTTTTTTTTTTTTACATCCAAGAAAGTTTAAAACGGCCTCCCTGCTGCAGATAGGGCTCCCGTTTTTATTCTCCTACGCCCCATCCTTTTTGTTTATAATCCAAACCAGAATCGAATTCAAGATCGTGGGAGTCATAATTTTGTTTATAATCCAAACTAGAATCGAATCCAAAATTGTGGAAGTCATAATGAAATCTCCTAATCATCTGGGTTACCCGCAATGAGTTTTACCTGCTCCCCATCTTTGAAGCGGTTTTCTCTCGAGTAAAACAAGCATGTTTTATATGCCATTCATGCATGAACAAACCATTTATAATTTGTTCAATTGAAATATCAGATCAAGAATAGCTGGTATAAAGCAAAAACTGCAATTAAAAGAGTTTATTCGAAAAACATGTTCTGTTCTAGTTATATAGATTAAAAAGTCATGATGCTACAGAATTAAAAATTCAATTTTAATCCAGCCATTAGAAGAAGATAGAGCCTAATCTAGGGCTCTAACAAGCATGTGCAACGTAAACGAGCAATATATCATCAGACTCGTAAGCGTATGTTCTCCTTTGTTAGATAAAACACAAGCACCAACTTCAAACTACAGATGCCAAACTGTGATCTCTTTGTATCTTTTGACGCGTAGAAGGAAAATACATGACTAAATACAGCAAATAAACTATCCCAATCAATTCTTCTATGCACTTCATTTCCAATTATAATGCAAGTTATACCCCTCCTCAACATGAAATCACTAATATTCAGCCCCTTGATTCTTTGGTATTCTCTAATCCAGCAGGCTTCTGGAGGTCTCAGCAAATATACAATTTCCATTACACCTATTTTTCCACCTGCCTCAACTTTGGATGACACAAAGATGAAGGAAAAAAAATAAAAAGAGTTCGTTAAGTTTGAATAAGGGGACGCTACCAACAGAGCTCAGGTCAAACACTATACATGAGCATATACAACCTCTAACTTAAAACAAACCTGTTGATTCTACGAGTTTTGGACAGGAACTGCAGAACAATTTTCACTAAAGAGAGATCGGTTTACGCCGTCAGAATTGGTTCCACTGGCTTTCTCTCCAGAGGTTGAGTTGCATCCAATGCTTAGAAGCGTTTGTGCTGAATCCAGTGCTTTCTCTTCTCCTAGTTCTGAAGCTTTATCACCAGAGAATTCTTTATTGGTTTCGGTTGGGGGTTTATTATCAACTGAAGAGTCAGAAGTACGTGATTGCACATCCTTGGTTACCGATGTGGCAGCGGGGTTTCTTTGGTCACTGCCACATTTGATGGGAGGCTGGTCATGGTTGTGATTTCCCTCATAGGTTATTACAACAGCTTTGGCATCATCTGAAGCTCGTTCAACGTGTTTTCGAACAGGACATCCACTGTGAGTGCACCTGTAGTAGCTCCTGAGGATACAGAAGAAAAATAATCAGAGCAAGATAAAAACTTAACTCTACATCAGAGCAAGATACAAAGTACCAACCACATAAAAAAAATAAAGACATCCAAAAAAATCTGGGGTACTGGAACCATTCGACTCTAAAATTTTCATAGTCTATTGCTCACCTCACAACCAACCAACTACTAGAAAAGTTAAGTTCCTCTCACTGCTATTTTTTTCTTTTTCCTTTTTTAAGGTTTGATCAGACTCCACAAATGATGTGTTCAATATCCTTTATATTCACAAGACAAAGGAGGATGGTTGCATTAGGTAGTTGACAGCCAACATAAAACTTAGTCAGGCCTCTATAATATGAATACTGAAGAGGATTTGACGGGTGCGTTCCCATTCTGATGTAGCGTATCAATATGATCCTGATGCAATGCTAAGTAGGGGAGGGATCTTCTCTGCCGTTTCCCGAAACAATATGTTGTTCTGGTGGCCAAAGATGGTTTTCTATGGAGATCCTCAATGAGAGTGCTGCACCTACCCTACCTTGTTCCAGTGATAATTGAGCAAATACAAGCTAGGACTTTACATATACCATAGTGATTGACGTTTTCATTAGGATATGCTACAACAGAATAAAATGATGGGAAAACGGGAAAAAAATGAATAGAAGATTTAGAAGAATGATTAATATAATTTGTCATAAAAGCACCACACTGTGGCGGATCTAGGATTTCTTGAAAGCGGTGTCACCGCATAATTAATAATTAACAAAAATACAATTATTTCTGATGAGTTTTCATATTTTAAAAAACGTTTAGTAACACTATCAACTATATTTTTCTCGATATATTGTCAACTTAACAATTATTCAGTCAATATCATTCTAGTAACTTCAACCTATAGGGTTTTTAATATATATGAGCGGCCCTGATTGAAGACAAATTCAAAGATTAATCTCCGTTATAGATAAAAGTCCAATGTGTGTGATTCCGACTAAATTAAAGATTGGATTTTTACAAGTGAACTCATCTTACCACAACTTCTATCATTGTCTTTACTAATCATGGTCTAAAGTTTTTACCCTCCACAAATATTTCTATCCATCCAAAATAAATAATCCTCAAACTCATTAGAAGTTCACCCGCTTTCCAAAGGGCCAAAAAACTACCACACATAAAGCCTCAAAGAAAAAAAAGGAGAAAAGTAACTGACATCATCCTTAGACAAATCCGAAATTCTACTGTTCATCTTTCTTTTTCTTCTTCCCTTGGTTCTTGTTTGCAGAATTAATGTGAACCCATCAGGTAAATTTTCTTAAGCATTGTCTTAATGCGGACTATCTGCTGATGGCATCACATGGACCCTCGACAATCACCTTATGAGAAGGGGTGTCACGTGATACAACTTCTCCTAAGGCCTCTGATCACACATTACCTATCAAGATGGAGGCTAAGAAATACTGGACATAATCTTTGACATACAAGAAATACTGGAAAGCCCATACGCCTTGTTTGATATGCGAGAAGGGGTTGGAATGGAATGATCATTCCATTTCTCATTCATGCATACCAAAAACATCATCTTTTTGGAACCTAGAAATCCTATCCCACTGCTCATCCATTCTTACGTTTATATAGTGGGAATAAACATTACTAAAGAGATGCTATGGGGAATTCCACTTAAACAAATTAAAATAAGTTTCAAATATACCATGATTGATTATTAATTATCCAATACCAAAAATGAAAATATTATCATTCCCCTTTCATCCTCTAATCGCACACAAACATAATAATGGAAACAAGTATTACATTTCCACATTTATTCCATTCATTTCCTTACTTTATTCCCATTCTTGTTTCGATTCCCACATAACAAACGAACTCAGGTCATTCCAGGCTTGGTTGCAACCAACTTGCAGCAGCATTGCCTGGTTCATGCGAGGATAGAGGAGAATGTAACCATCTAGATGAAAGTATATTTAAAATAATGGCCTGTAATCCTACAGTCTGAAGTAGTAGGTTTTTCCCCTCACTGAACGAAGGCAGTGAATTTAGAATATACGTAATAGCATGCCAAAAAACACTAGCACTGTCGCACAAAAAGGAAAGCATATTTTACAGCAGAAAGATACTTTTCAACATTTGAGTTGATCAAACTACAACCATATAATTAAATGAAGGAAAAATAATCACCAATAGCTTGATCTTTTAAGAAAAGATCGCCAAACTAGTTCAGAATGGACTAAGGGTCGGAGACAATGATGCAGTTACAGACATATAAAATACAATTCAATTCAATGCAACTATATTATATAACACCCATTTCAGTTGGAAAACACAAAACATAGATCACCCAAAAAAATTCATTCTGATGCTCATAAAAATTAAACCAAAAAAAAAAAGAAATTAAGCATACCTGGGATTAGGATTTCCCTTGACAATTTTCTGTCCGTACTTGCGCCACCTATATCCATCACCTATATGTGCTGCATCAAATGCACTATGCACAACAATCTTTGGTTCCTTTATCATTTTAAGGACTGGTGCTGAGTAAGGCACAATGCTTTGTGTCTCAATGAGCCTGTTTTTCAGACAACAGATAGTCCTTAGCACACCTGTCAATGCAAGAAACTATACTTCATGGAACATTATTATTATAAATTACCTTCTTTTTGGATATGGTTCATTGGCATTTTCCTCCTCGGTATTAACTGCAGCATCCCCTTCACAATCACTAGAACAAAACAATTGCCGTTCAGGGGTACCGTTACCAGAATTATGGTCTGCCTTTGATGTCAAAGGTTCCGATTCATAAACTTGACTGCTTGGAAGATCTAAGGTTTCATTCTCTCCAGAAGGCCCAACAGACTGAACCCCTTTCTCTTCCATGGATTTCATCTTTTGAGGTGGGTCATGGTTGTGCTCACCTCTGTAAATTATTTCTGTTTCTTGACCATCTGGACAACGCTCGACCTTCTTCTTAGCAGAACAATTTATGTTTGTGCATCTGTAGTAGCTGCGTGATCTATCACCACCTTTAACCTGCTTCTGACCATACTTCCGCCAGTTGTATCCATCATAAGAACTTGTCTTGATTTGAGTAGATTGAGACTTTTGTTCAGATGGAGGAGGTCGCACCGTCTCCGGGGTAGAGACGTCGTTCTCAGGTACAGATGGAGGCTTCTGTTGCAATGGTTCAGGGTCGACAGATGCAGAGTGTGAAGGACTAACTAATGCTTCTGATGAAGGAGGATACGCTGCTTGAAGTTGCATATGTGCCTGAGCTGTAACTGTGGCCAAGACTGCTTGATGGGTCATTGCAATCTGCCCCTGAAAGAACAGATATTTACATGTAGCACCTCAAACTTTTAAAATTTAAGTATCGTTTAGGAGAACGACAATGCAATGAGATAAAGCCAACGGAACTTTCACTCCACAGAGTAACCACAGAATGAACTAGAATGGTTAAATGTTAAAAACAAAATATCAAAAAGAAAAAGTAACAATAACTCACCCAAAAAAATGGAAAAAGAAAAATAGCTGCTAGCCTCCTCTTGTATGTAGAAATCATAAAAAGAAAGACCATTTGCATGTACAAATGACAATATCACAAGTTCACAAGCATCATTTTGGATGATGGATATGAATGATAGATAAAGCCAATGAAAGTATGGAACTACCATTCTACAAAGAACCATCCAGCCAAGTTTGTGTGGTCACAAATAAAATACAAAGAAAATATAGCTAGCATTATGGAAACAAAAAAGACAAAAAAAAAAAACAGAAAGATAAAGACAGCTTCCTGTTTGACAGAAGGAGAAGATCAGGCTTAGTTTCGTAGCAGAATCAGATCAAAGAGAATAGAAACATATTTCCCTTTTTCATTGTTTCTAGAAAGTTTCTCTTTCCTCCCATCTAAAATTGCAGTTATAATTTCAGGTGTGGGAGATTGATTTGACAAGGAAAAATAAATGCTCTAAGATCACAAAGCCATACATAGTTACCAAACATACTTCACTGATTTTTGCCCATAAAATCCCTTAATGCATCATCAAATTGTCTGCAATTCAAGAAGTCTAAACATTGAAAACTTGCAAATTCCTTGTTGAAGGAATGCAACTAACAGAAATATCAAACACTTCAATCCGAAATGATAATTGGAAAGAAATTGGTTTTCACTTTTCACCGTACTCGTGGGCATTGTTAGTCTAAGTGTAGACCAAAAGCTGAAGCCGAAGCTAGAATCAGGAAGATGAAGTAAAACGAAGGAAACAGAAAAACTGCAGTACGGTTGACCGCGGTGATCTCGACGGTCGACCGTGAACGTGCACGAGACAGGAAAAAGTCTCTGGACTTTTTCCGGTCGACCGCGGTGGTCTCGACGGTCAACCGCGCCTGGACCCTGGAGATAAGTCTCTGGACTTTTTCTGGTCGACAGCGGCAGAAGGTCCGGTCGACCGCGAAAACCCTGTAAGCGCAGTCTGGGTTCTGTCGTTTATCCGGTCGACCGCAACTGGTTCGGCGATCGACCGCGAGTCGAGCTGGCAGTTTCCTAAACTGTTTTGGATTCTGTGTTGATTCAGATTGATATAAATACCCAAATATTTTTAGGGTTTATTAGACCATCAGAAACTACCTGAAAGTGAGTTTTTAGAGAGAGAATCTCAAAGAGATTAAACCCTAGTTTGAGTGCTTGTATTCCTTTTTCAATTAATCAAAGAATTGTGTGGTATGATTCCCGAGGATGTAGGCACGTTGTCAAACCTCATTAAATCTGTGTGTTCGTCTCTTTTACTATTCCTGCAAGTTTTAATCTTTATTTGTGGTGAATTTCTTTCTTGCTTAACTTTCTAACAAGATCCGGAAGGGTAAGTGTTCGATTTGACTGTTTCGAATCCCCAACAACTGATATCAGAGCTTCGTTCATCAATTTGTGAGAAAGCCATGGCATAGGAAATCAAATCTAAGATTGAGAAGTTTGACGGTTCAGACTTCGCCTACTGAAAGTCTCAGATGGAGGACTATCTGTACCAGAAGAACTTATATCGCCCGTTGATGGGTAAGGATAAGGGACAGAAGAAAGAAGAGTCAGACAATGATTGAGAGATACTGGATAGGAAGGCTCTAGGACAAATCCGATTATCGTTCGTCAAGACAGTAGCCCAAAATATCTTGAAGGAGAAGACGACGGTAGGGCTTATGAAAGCGCTCGCGAAGATGTACGAGTAACCGTCTGCAGCAAACAATGTGCATCTGGTAAAAACTCTTTTCAACCTCAAGATGGCAGAAAGACGATCCTTCATGATGCACCTCAGCGAGTTCAACATGATTGTTGATCAGCTTATCTCCGTAAACATCACGTTCGATGACGAAGTGCAGATCATTTTATTACCGTTGCAGTTACCGGATAATTAGGCAGGTTGTGTGACGGCAATCAACAATTTAGCGGGGAAGGAAAAACTGAAGCTGAGTGAGGTGGTTGACATGATTCTATCCGAGGAGGTCAGAAGAAAATCGTCTGAATCAGAAGGTTCAGGTTCAGCTCTAAGTTTCGAGCAAAGAGGCATAAACCAGAAGAAAGAGAACCAGAACAGGAATCGGTCGAGGTCGAAGTCGAAGAAGAGGTCGAATTCGAAGGTTAGGTTTATCAAATGAAAGTGTTGGAACTGCAGCCATGAGGGTCATATGTCTTCAGTCTGTAAGAGTCCAAAGAAGGATGCGAGTGAGCCTCCAGAATCCAAAGAAGGATGCGAGTGAGCAGAAGGCTCATATTGTGCAGGATGCATTGATCCTTGCTATGGACATCGATTCAGATTCTTGGATCATCGACTTAGGAGCCTCTTTCCACGCCACTGCTAATAAGAAGCTTCTTCAGAATTATGTAGCAGTGGACTTTAAAAAAATATATTTGGGGGACAATGAGGCCTGTAATATTGTTAAAAATGACGATGTGCAGATTCAGATGAATGACTCTAAGTGAAACTTGAAGAACGTGAGACACGTACCGAAACTGAAGAGGAATCTTGTTTCGATGGGACAGCTTGGAACAGAATGCTATGTTTCGACATTCACAGGGGATTCATGAAGAATCTCCAACGGTACAATGGTAGTTGCCCGAGACAACAAATTAGGGACTCTTTACCTCACCTCACATGCGAATAACACCATCGCAATTACAGTTGACAAAGAGAGTACAGATTTCTGACACAATAGGCTAGGGCACATGAGCGAGAAGAGGATGAAGATCTTACATTCACATGGAAAGCTAACCGGGATCGACTCCGTAGAAGTCGGGGTTTGTGAAGACTGTATCTTTAAAAAACAGAAGGTTAGTTTTTAAAAGGGTGGAAGGCCACCTAACGCTCAGAAGCTAGAGTTGATTCATACAGATGTATGGAGTCCAGCCAGTGTGTCTTTTTTTGACGGTTCGAGATACTATGTCATTTTTATCGACGATCACTCGAGGAAGGTGTAGATTTACTTCATAAAGCACAAGTCGGGGTGTTCGGAGTCTTCAAGAAGTGAAAGACCATGGTGGAGAACG
Source organism: Asparagus officinalis (assembly GCF_001876935.1). Lineage (NCBI taxonomy): Eukaryota > Viridiplantae > Streptophyta > Magnoliopsida > Asparagales > Asparagaceae > Asparagus > Asparagus officinalis. The sequence goes on along the minus strand of NC_033798.1, from coordinate 127,916,724 downwards.
AGACAGATCTGAAGGTGAAGTGTCTGAGATCAAACAATGATGGAGAATACGAGCTGGAGGAGTTCAAGAGGTTTGTGCTACGAATGATATTCGTTTAGAAAAGACTACTCCAGGGACGCCGCAGCAGAACGACATTGCGGAGAGGATGAACAGGATCTTGACGAAACGTGCCAGGAACATGCGATTACATGCAGGTCTGCCTAAGATATTTTGAGCGGATGCGGTGCATACGACAGATTACCTTATCAATCATGGGCTACCAGTTCCATTGGATTTTAGGATTCCAGAGGAGGTTTGGAGTGGAAAGAAGATAAATCTCTCACACTTACGGGTATTTGGTTAATTGGTTGTGTGGCTTATGTTCATATCAGTGACCATGTCAGGGACAAGCTAGAGGCTAAGTCACAGAAGTGCACATTTATTGGATAATATATTGATGAGTTCGAGTATCGTCTTTATGATGAGAAAAACAGAAAGATCATCAGGAGCCGAGACGTCATATTCAATGAGAGGGTGATGTATAAGGACAGGAAAAATACCAAGGATAGCCAAAACAGTGGGAGCAGCACTTCGGATGCAGGTGGATCTGAGTACATGGATTTAGAGAAATTTCCAGATAAGAGTGATGATGTTTGTTCTGACCGAAGAACGAAGGAGGTTCTGGGTGCAGAAGCAACTAACCAGGACGTGGAGCTTAGAAGGTCATCCAGGGTACCCAAACCGAATCCTAGATATCTTTTATCTCTTGATTACTTATTGTTAACAGATAGCGATGAACCGGAATGCTATGAGGAGGGAATGCAAGTGAGTGAATCTCAGCAGTGGGAGCATACGATGCAGAAGGAGATGGATTCTCTACTCACCGACGAGACATGAGAGTTAGACCAGCTACCTGCACAGAAAAAGATCTTGCATAACAAATGGGTCTACCGGGTCAAGCAGGAGAGTGATGGAAGCAAGAGGTTTAAGACCAGATTAGTAGCAAAGGGATTCCAACAGCGGGAAGGAGTGGACTACACGAAGATATTTTTTTCTATTGTGAAGCTCAACCATCCAGGTGGCGTTGAGCTTGGTGACTGCAGAAGACATCTTCCTTGAGCAGTTAGATGTGAAGACTATCTTTTTTCATGGTGACTTGAATGAAAAAATCTACATGAAGCAACCTGTTGGCTTCATTGAAGAAGAAAAGGGAGAGATTGTGTGCAAGCTTAAGAAGAGCTATATGGTTTGAAACAGGCTCCGAGACAGTGGTACAAAAAAATTGATAACTTCATGCGAAGCAATGGCCACAGAAGATGCAATTCGGATCATTGCTGCTATTTCAAGAGGTTCGAGTCCAGTTTTATTATATTGTTATTATATATTAATGACATGTTAGTAGTAGGACCGTGTTTAGAGGAGATAAACAGTTTGAAGAAATAGCTTGCAAAGGAGTTTGTAATGAAGGGTCTGGATGCAGCGAAATAGATTCTAGGGATGCGAATCAGTAGGGATGAAGCTGAAGGGACATTAAGGTTGAACCAATGTGAATATATCGAGAATGTACTTCAGAGGTTTAATATGCAGAATGCTAAGATTGTTAGCATGCCCATTGAAAGTCAGTTCAAATTATCTGAGGAGCAATCACCTAAGACGGATGCAGATAGAGAGTATATGAGCAGGATGTCATGTTCTTCGGCCATTGGGAATCTCAGGCACGCGATGGTTTGCACGAGACCGGACATTGTCCATGTAGTGAGAATTGTGAGCAGGTTTGTAAGCAATCCAGAAAAACAGTATTGGGAGATCGTGAAGTGGATATTACGATACTTGAGAGGGATAACGAACAAACCACTATGTTTCAGGAGGAAGGAGTTGGTGCTGCAAGGATACGTGGATGCGGATTTCGCCGGTGATCATGATACGAGACGAAGCACCACTGAATATGTTTATATCTTAGTGTCGACAGCAGTGAGTCGAGTCTCACGTCTAAAGAAGATCGTGACTATCTACAACCGAAGCTGAGTATGTCGTGGTGACTGAAGCAAGAAAGGAAATGATTTGGTTGAACGGGTGTTTGGAAGAGTTGGATCTGAAGCAATGGAGAGGAATTCTATACTGTGATAGCCAGAGTGCTATACATCTTGCCAAGAATCCAATATATCATGCCAGAACGAAGCATATCGACGTACGATATCATTTCATACGCTCGCTGATTGAAGACGAAAAATTACACTTAATGAAGATTTTGGGAAGTCAAAATCCGACGGACATGTTGACGAAGGCAGTCACCATTGAGAAATTAGAGTTGTGCATAACTTCAGTTGGCCTTCACGAGTAGAAGATGAAGGCGAAGCTACACTAGGAGGATCGGTGAGATCGTCGGGATATTGATGATTGAAGAAAGTATTTTTCGGGGAGGAGAAGATACTTGCGAAAAAAGGAAGAGTTCGGGTGAACTTGCTGATGACGCTTTGGTCTCCAAGTGAGAGATTGTTAGTCTAAGTATAAACCCAAAGTTAAAGCCGAAACTAAAATTAGGAAGATGAAGCAAAACGAAGAAAACAGAAAAACTACAGAACGATCGATCGCGGTGGTCGGCGGTCGATCGCGAACGTGCATGAGGCAGGAAAAAGTCTCTGGACTTTTTCCGATCGACCACGACGGTTGGTGCGGTCGACCGCGCCTGGACCCTGGAGCTAAGTAAGTCTCTGGACTTTTTCCGGTTGACCGCGACAGAAGGTCCGGTCGACCGAGAAAACCCTGTAAGCGCAGTCTGGATTTTGTCGTTTATCCGATCGACCACGACTGGTTCGGCGGGCGGCTGCGAGTCGAGCTGGCAGTTTCCTAAACTGTTTTGGATTCTATTTTGATTCAGATTGATATAAATACCCAAACATTTTTAGGGTTTATTAGACCATCAGAAACTATCTGAAAGTGAGTTTTTAGAGAGAGAATCTCAGATAGATTAAACTCTAGTTTGAGTGCTTGTATTCCTTCTTCAATTAATCAAAGAATTGTGTGATGTGACTCCCGAGAACGTAGGTACTAGGCACGTTGTGTTGTGCGCCGCGGAAGCCCTAAATTGACAAATCGAAGGCACACACAAGACAATAGTAGACCACAAACCAATGCAAGCCAACCAATCACAGCACAAACACAAGATATACGTGGTTCGGCAATATGCCTACGTCCACGGCACAAACACAAGATATACGTGGTTCGGCAATATGCCTACGTCCACGGGGCAAGGAGAGGGAAGCTTTACTATTCAAATCAAAGGGGAGTACAAGTTAGGGTTACAAATCTTACCCAAAACCCTCAAATAATACCAAAAGATCTCTCAAATAGACTCCAACAATAGAAGCCCTCAAATCTCCCTTTTCTCAGCTCAAAATCACCCAACCTCTAACCCTAAAAACGAGTTTAGGATATTTATACAACTCCCAAGCGAAACGGGTCTGGAAACCTGAACCAACTGAAACCCGCTTCGTCGGTCGACCGGGTCGGTCGACCGCGATCAATTCCGGTCGACCGACCCGGTCGACCGACCACCTCCAGCAGAACCCCGAAAGAATCCAGAGAGCCGTCGGTCGACCGGGCCGGTCGACCGACCTCCTTGTGCACGAATCCGGTCGACCGGACCGGTCGACCGACGCCTGTTTTGCCTGATGCTGCTGCTGATGCTGATTTTCCTGTAATTCCTTCAATTCTCCACCTCGACGAATGTTTCCATCAAAACTGAGCCGATACCCCCAAACAATCTCAAACCGGCTGCATCTGCAAGACTGCCTACGTATCCTCTTGCCCAAGGAATCAAGCCGAACGTAGTTCATCCAAATGGCCGCCAACGACCTCAACAACGAAGAATATTCAATAAGCTTAAACAATGACCAAACTTCACACCTGGTACGACTTTGGTCAACATATCAGCAGGATTGTCCTTAGTGTGGACCTTCTCCAACGTGACATCACCATCATCCAATACGTCACGTACAAAATGAAATCTGACATCAATGTGCTTCGTGCGAGCATGGTAGACTTGGTTCTTCGCCAAATAGATAGCTGACATACTATCACAATGTACCTGAATGGTCTCCTGTGCAATCCCCAAATCATCCAACAAGCCATGTAGCCACAAAGCCTCCTTCACTGCTTCAGTCACCGCCATATATTCCGCCTCCGTAGTAGAAAGCGCCACTGTAGACTGAAGAGTGCATCGCCAACACACCGGTGCACTAGCCAATGTAAAAACATAACCTGTAGTGGACCGACGCTTATCAAGATCTCCAGCATAGTCAGAATCCACGTAGCCAACACAATCCTGCCCTGTCTCATCATTCTTCGCAAATATCAACCCAACATCCACGGTACCCTTAATATACCGTAGAATCCACTTCACAGCCTCCCAATGCCCCTTCCCGGGGTTGTGCATGTACCTAGATACCATGCTCACAGCCTGTGACAAATCTGGCCTCGTACACACCATAGCATACATCAAGCTACCCACTGCGCTGGCGTATGGAATCTTGAACATGTAGTCCCTATCCTCTACTGAAACTGGTGACATCAAAGCTGAAAGCTTAAAGTGGGAAGCTAATGGAGTACTCACCACCTTGGTATTACCCTCAAAGCTGAATTTCTTCAGCATCTTCTACAAGTAACTCTTCTGTGTAAGCTTCAATCTCCCCTTCACCCTGTCTCGCTCAATCTCCATACACAGTATCTTCTTAGCCTCTCCCAGATCCTTCATCTCAAACTCAGATGACAACTCCTTTTTCAGTTTCCCAATAGCTGAAGTGTTCCTGGAAGCTATGAGCATATCATCAACATACAATAACAAATAAATATGCTCACCATCCTGTAGCTTGCGCATATAAACACACGGGTCATAAGGGCTCCTCGTGTATCCTCGGCCAATCATAAAGCTATCAAATCTCTTATACCACTGTCGCGGTGATTGCTTCAGTCCATACAGAGATTTTCTCAATTTGCACACCAAATCTTCTCTTCCTGCAGCTTTAAACCCCATTGGTTGTGTCATGTAGATCTCCTCATCTAAATCTCCATGTAGAAAGGCCGTCTTCACGTCCATTTGGACCAAATCTAAGTCCAGTTGTGCCACCAATGCCAATAGTATCCGAATAGATGAATGCTTCACAACGGGTGAGAACACCTCGTTGTAATCAACACCCTCAAGCTGTGCATATCCCTTGGCAACCAATCTGGCCTTGAATCGAATGTCCCCAATAGAAGATCCCCCTTTCTTAGCATACACCCACTTACAACCAATAGCTTTCTTACCCTTCGGTAGCTTTGCAAGTTTCCAAGTGTCGTTCTTCTGAAGAGATTGCATCTCCTCCTCCATAGCATTCCTCCACCTAATGGAATCAGGGCTGGACTCTGCCTCCCTGAATGTGGCAGGAATCAAATCATCAACGACCTCCACCGATAAAGCATATGCCACCATGACATCATCATATCTAGCTGGCCGACGAATCTCTCTCCTCGGTCTGTCTGCTGCAATAGACCCCTGAGCATGACCCTGCTCCTGAGTCTCACCATCCACTGTATCCTCCTCATGCCCGACTGTCATCTCATCTCCTTCATGTGTCACCTCTGTAGGAGTCTCAATAGGAACAGTGCTAACTGGAGTGGGTGGAGTCACATCATACTCCACCTGCTGCGATATCCTCTCTGTCTGATCTTCCTCCACCTGCTGAGGAACTCGAGGCTTCATCATGTATGCCTCATCGAATGTGACATCTCTGCTAATGATCATCTTCTTATCTTGTGGATCCCATAACTTGAAGCCTTTTACACCTTCTCTAAATCCCACAAAGATAGCCTTCCTCGCTCTCGGATTCAACTTCCCATCACTAACATGGAAATAAGCTGGACACCCAAAAATCCGAAGAGTCTCATAATCACTAGCCACAGAACCAGACCAACGCTCCAAAGGAGTCTTCCCCTCTATCGCAGTGCACGGCAACCTGTTAATGAGATGGCTCGCATAAACTAACGCCTCGGCCCAAAAAGATCTAGCCAATCCACTCTGCGTCATCATACATCGCACCTTCTCCAGCAAGGTACGGTTCAACCTCTCTGCCACCCCATTCTGTTGCGGTGTCTCTCTAACTGTGAAGTGTCTTCTAATGCCGTGATCCCGGCAAAACTGCAGAAATGGATCACTCTTATACTCTCCACCATTGTCTGAACGAAGAGTCTTCACCTTTCTACCTGTCTGCAGCTCCACTTTCTTCTTCCACTCCACAAATATATCCAGGACCTCATGTTTATGCTTCATGGTATATACCCAATTCCTCCTGGAATAATCATCAATGAAAGTGACGAAATAGTTTGCCCCACCAAGCGATGTGTGCTTAGAAGGGCCCCAAACATCTGTGTGAATGTAGTCTAATATACCTTGGGTGTTGTGAATTGCGGTGCCAAACTTCACTTTAGTCTTCTTCCCAAGTATGCAATGCTCACACATATCCATCTTGCAGGTCTTTGCACCTTTCAATAGCCCCTGTTTTGCCAATGACTGAAGGGACTTTTCACCTGTGTGTCCAAGCCTCATGTGCCATAGTGTGGTAGTGTCCTCCTCTGTGGTAATAGAAGCTGCCAGACCCCCTGTAACTGTCTTGCCCTTCAAGTAGTATAAGTTGTTTTCCCTGACACCTCGCATCACCACCATAGAACCCTTCATGACCTTCAAACTAGCATCTTCTAAGATCACTCTATAACCGGATGCCTCCAAAGTCCCAAGAGAAATGAGGTTCTTCGTCAACTGTGGCACGAACCTCACATCTTTCAATTCCCTAGTCACCCCATCATGCATTCTGATTCTGACTGAGCCAATCCCACTAATAGGACAAACGTGATCGTTCCCCATGAGCACCACGTCTCCTCTCTTCAACTCCTCAAAGTTGGTAAACCAATCCCTCTTGGGGCAAATGTGAAATGTGGCTCCCGAATCAAGCATCCACTCCGAAGAGTCGGCATAACAAACTGACGGCAGTACGGGACAAGAATAACCGGAAGAATCTGAATCTGAAATGTCGCCAACAACCTTAGCAACATTAACCTCTGAAGCTTGTACAGCTTTCCCCTTTTGCTTCCCGGCTCTATCCTTCAACTTTGGGCACTCATTCTTCCAATGTCCCTCTTCTTTGCAAAAGGCACATTGATTTCTACCAACACTTTTATGGCCACCCCTATTCTTTGATTTTGAGCGGTTGAACTTTTGACGATTTGGACTACGGCCACGAACTGCTAATGCATCACCCGATGCCTTCTCAGAGGGCTCACCATCATTCTTCCTCAGCTCATAGTTCACCAATGCCGAGGTTACCTCCTTGTACATTTTTTATTGTTTTTGGATATAAAGAAATGCCGAAGTTTTCAACAAGAAGAACTTCACAACAGATGACCTTGTTGCTTATATTCTTCATTCTCTTCATCTCTGGACGTGCCTCTCTATTAAATAAACATTAGTGAAGCTAAATTTTCTTTTGGATGATCCTCACTTTCCACTCCCCTAGAAGAGGATTGATGGAAATGAGGAGGGAGAGGCAAGCTAGTGGCTCGAGGATGGCGTATAGTAGTCCGATGATACCGAGTACTTAAGTTAGCTTCTATTATTATTATTATCATCTTGATCTCTGTAATTTGTTTGTAATTAATACCTTCTTTTGTTGCCCAGGGGCTGCAGGAGAAGTCTAATTTCTACGTGGTTTTCTATTTAGTGGATTGTCAATTAGGTTGTATTGTGCTTGTGATGAGTGGCGACTATCTACTTTCCTCACCCTCACAGAACTCTTCTTGACGTAAGGTCTTCTATAGGCTTAGAAATTTTGTTCTCCTATCGATTGCTTTGTATGTTTCGAAGTTTAATATACATTGGTGCTTTGCTTTATTTTTACCTCAAAAAATAAAGAAGCTAAATTGACAAATCGAAGGCACACACAAGACAATAGTAGACCACAAACCAATGCAAGCCAACCAATCACAGCACAAACACAAGATATACGTGGTTCGGCAATATGCCTACGTCCACGGGGCAAGGAGAGGGAAGCTTTACTATTCAAATCAAAGGGGAGTACAAGTTAGGGTTACAAATCTTACCCAAAACCCTCAAATAAGACCAAAAGATCTCTCAAATAGACTCCAACAATAGAAGCCCTCAAATCTCCCTTTGCTCAGCTCAAAATCGCCCAAACTCTAACCCTAAAAACGAGTTTAGGGTATTTATACAACTCCCAAGCGAAACGGGTCTGGAAACCTGAACCAACTGAAACCCGCTTCGTCGGTCGACCGGGTCGGTCGACCGCGATCAATTCCGGTCGACCGACCCGGTCGACCGACCACCTCCAGCAGAACCCCGAAAGAATCCAGAGAGCCGTCGGTCGACCGGGCCGGTCGACCGACCTCCTTGTGCACGAATCCGGTCGACCGGACCGGTCGACCGACGCCTGTTTTGCCTGATGCTGCTGCTGATGCTGATTTTCCTGTAATTCCTTCACGTTGCCGATCCTCGTTAAATCTGTGTGTTCGTCTCTTTTACTATTCCTGCAAGTTTTGATCTTTATTTATGGTGAATTTCTTTCTTGCTCAACTTTGTAACAAGGTCCGGAAGGATAATGGTTCGATTTGACTGTTTCGAATCCCCAACAGGCATAACACAGGATATAGACTAAAAACTCAAGCAATCCCATCATAATTAGCTGGGCTGCAAGCCTTCTATAATCTAACTCCCCCTTTCATGTAATATAAGCATAGCCAAGAGCCAGAAAATAATCCGTATGGTAATATTGGCAGCAACTATACAGATCAGAGTACCAAAATTCCAAAATTAATTGAACTGGTCTCTTCTTCCTTTTTTTTCCTTCTTTAATGGGTGAGTATCGTGTTGTTGTGAGATGCTGGGGTCGTTAAGGTTTCTGAGAACCAGAACCTTTCTAGAGATTTCGGATTTGCCTATGGAGATAAAGAGTCATCAAAGCCCTCACCACAAATCACAAGCCATCAATTCTCGGTCATGAACCCTTTTTCATCAACAATGTCTACACAAGGCAATATCCAGATTCCATAATCTCAATGAGCTTGAATCCTTTATCATGAACTCAACCAAATTTATCGCGTGGTTTGTCTCTTTTTTTTATGATTTTTCAACACTAATCCTATCCATATCATTCTAGAAATAACCAAAAATTAAACCTTCAACAGTTATCACCTAAGAAAAGACAGAAAAGAGAACTGAAGAAGCTGTAACAATCATTCTCCCTACTGCAACGCTACATGTAATTTTCAGAAAATGATAGGATATCAAATGACCAAGCAAAAAACTTATCCAAATTCAGTAAGAAATACAGACCCAGAATTCTACCAATGAAACTAATAGCTTTAACAGATGGGGTAAAAAAAAAGGCTTCGTTTTTGCTGCCAAACATTCATTTACAAAGAGAAAGGAAAGGAAAGGAAAGGAGAATCTGTACTGTTCCAAGTGAACTCAAAAAGGACATTCTTTTATAAGCATCGAGAAGCAATTATCTCAAAATAACCAACAAAAACGCACAATTAAACAAACAATTTAACGGTTTCATCCAAACTAATTTCACCCAAATCCTGCACCCAAAAAAGTTAAAAACAAATTTAGGGTTCATTACTAACCGCAAACGCCGCAGTCTCCATGATCCCCGCCGGCGCCAAGAAGCACGGCACGCAGCCCACCCACCAGCAGGTCACCAAATCGGACGGCTCCGCGCGGGCTCGCCGCCAGCGACGCCCATCACCCCGCCATCAGCTGAGAGAGACGTCCTATTTTCGGTGAGACGACGAGAAGGTTCGCAGCGCTTAGGTTTTCGCGGCGGATGACACTCACCGGCGAGGAGCAGAAGCAGCTGCTCCTGCTTCTCCTCCTCTTTCACCGGGTCCGACATCAGTTGCGGGTTTCGGGCTATCGGGTTTCGTACCGGAGAGCGGAGGGGTTGAGAGAAAGAGAGGGCGGAGGGAACTTGTTTTGGGATTGGTCCCTGTGTCGTTTGACTGAAATTGACCGAAGAAGGGGGGTAGAGAAAGAGTTGACGGCGTTAAATCGTCGTTAGATGAAAAGTAAAGGAGGTCGGTTTACTTCGGGGCCAAAGCACGGCCTCTATTTTTTTTATTTCTGGCATAGTAATTTTGTATTGAGTGTAACTACGGGGACCCAAAATATGGGACCAATGGAGGGGACAGGTGAGGTGTCCCTTTCCTATTGCATAATGAGTTGGCTGTGCCAACTCATTATGCAATAGGGAGGGGACACCTCACCTGTCCCCTCCATTGGTCTCATATTTTGGGTCCTTAAATCATTTTTCATTAAATTACATGCGTTAATCGATGGATCATTAAACTTTGAAGTGTTCGGATGGATCCCGGGGCTGTTTGGTTCGGTCAAATTTTTATGAATCATTCAGTTTTAAAATAAAAAGTTGACATGGCAGTCTACTTTAGAAACTGCCATTTGGCTTAACTGTTTATTATAAATTTTCAAAACTGTCATTTGGTTTAACTTTTTTTTTTAAATATCTTTCTTAAAAGCCGACATGGCAGTCTACTTTAGAAAGCCCAAATCCTTTTTTTAAGCTCGAAAATAGGCTAGAAATCTGATAACTCATTATTTACTCTCACAACTCCCTAAATTATTTGGCAATGAAACAAACATGAGTTTTGGATATGCTTTCCTATTTTCACTTCATCATTCCATATCAAACATAAGTGATGGATTCCTTTGAGATCCTTTTTTTTTTTTTTTTTGAAAATGGTTATTTGCCTTAAAATTTATTTCCATTATTTTATGAAAACGAACCAAACAGACTCCTAGAGTCCTTTTGGTACACATTCAATATCTCTCGATTAGTTCCATTGTACATTGGTTTACGGTTTATATTTTAAGAGAAATAAGTTAATGTCAGTGAAGCTCATTATTCTTCGAGCAGCGTCCGTTGTTGAACTAATATTTTAGTGCTACTTTCATATACAACGAATATAAACGGAAATTTCGTTATTAGTTTGTCTTGAAGTCAATACAAAGTAACAGACTTCATCTTATTATCCTAAGTAATATAAGACGTGGAGGCTTTTATTTATTTATTTATTTATTTATTTCCAATTAGATAGATTTTCAGATGTCCAAGTCTCCAAGATTATAAAATACTACTCAAGAGAATTTTTAAAGTTACTAAGAATCTCATGCTAACTTGAGCACCACCTCAGGGCCTCAGGCTACTCTCGTGCTCGTCCTTCTCCGTTGCAAAGTATATTAAAAAAAAAAGAAAACAATTAATGAATACTCCTCGTAATGGCAATAGAATCACTTTAACCGATGAACCTTTTAAGACAAAAGACAAAAGACAAAAGACAATATAAAACTTCAACCCTTTTGTTCTCAATAATTAATGTTATTGTCTATTATCACTTGAGTTGATTATGTCCTTGGTTTCTGAGCGGCTCAAACATTATATACGTGGTTGAATGGTTACGCTAACCTTCCCTAAAAACAAATGGTTACGCTAAACTTTGTTTGGTTTTGACAGCAATAATAAATAATTAATGATATAATTTATTTCGTCACATATATTAAGAGACGTCATTAACTCTATTAAAGAGAACTTTGGCGTAATCACTCAAGTTTATGCAAAAATCACTTTATTGGCAAGATGAAGCAAATTCAAAGTTTATGTGGCAAGGATTTCTAATTTCTCAGTTTATCTTTGTTCGGGGGAAAAAAATTCTCACATGAAAATCCATAAGCTTTGCAATAAGAGTGGCACTACAGGCACACCCTTAGCCACACTCTCAGCCACACCCCTCACCTGCTACAGTGCAGGGGACCCCACTTGAGATTTTTTAAGTGCCTATAATGTTATTTTTGCAATAAAAGCAACTAGCGAGAAAAACAACACTCTTGCATGGAAATTCTATGGAGTAACAGCAAGAAACGGATGACAGTTTTCGATAGAACATCCAAGATGCACAAGACCATATGAGCAACTACAATTTCCACAGCTCTGAAATCACAACAGATAGATAAATTGAAGAAGAACGGACCTGCGTGCGTCGAGGGCGAGGAAGCTCGCCTGCGGGAGGAGGAGAAGCTCGCCTGAAGCAAAGGGGCTCGCCTCGCGTTGCCTTGGTGAGCGCTGCGTGCGCGTGCGAGTGGCGAGGAAGCTCGCGCCTGGCGCTGCCTACGGGAGAGGAGAACCTGCTCGCCAGCAAGGCTCGCCTGCGAGTGCCCTTGTGTGCGAGCTCGTCTGCGGCGCCGAGGCTGGCTTCCCAACCTGCCGTCGGACGCCTCGCCCTGCGAGCAAGGCTGCACGCTGATGTGACAAGAGCTCGCTGCTCGTGATGGCCCGTAATGGTAGATCGACGCTCTGCCTCCTGCTCTGCGTGGAGTGGCAGCAGTTGGAGTCAGCTGGAGCTCGCCCTAGGTTTTCCTACACAAAGGTTCTTCCTAGCAAACAGGGAAAACCTTGGTTCCGCGATTCTGGCTGAGCCAGACGCTCTTGCAAATCGTGATTTACAAAGAGTTGGAAATTCTCTCCTCGTGTGCAGCGGCTATTTTCCTCAGACTTGCGGCATTTATTGAGAAGCCTTAAAGGTGATTCTCAGTGAGATTGAGCGGTGATTTATTAATTGAATAAATCACACTTGGTACTGTAGCAATTCTGCAGTAATATATATTTCATTTGAGATCTTCTCTTTGCAAGTTTGTAATTTCTTGTGGTTAAATAAGAAATTATTTGTGTGGCTCCCATGAACGTAGGCAAGTTTACCGAACCATGTAAATCTGTCGTCTCATTTACTTATTGTTTTATCTATGTATTCGTTATAGCTTGCATTGGTTGGTTTGAGTTTGGCGTAAACTTAAGCTAGGGTTGTTTTCTCTCGGGATTGATTTAGCTTCCGCAACAATGTGGGCGTTCCCTTGCTCCCAACATAAATAAATGTTGAGCATAGATGAAGTTCATATCAAAGATACCTCAAAATCCTGGTTGGATGAAAGTACTTTCGAGAAACTCGCAGCGCATGTAGAGGCAACCATATTCACCAGGGAGAATCAGAACCACAGGTCTTGATTCCCCAAAGCTACTGTTTCTTGCAAGCAAACTGTAGGCATAAAAAATTACCTATAGGTTCTCGCATATAGCTTGAGATAAAAAAAACGATGAATGTTACTATCCGAGTCAAGGAGGATTATCTGAGTCAAAGGAGATCATCTGATATTATAGAGAAGCTAAAAAGCACACGAAATAAGTCGGCGAAGCGTACGAGTCTGTGAAACATGCTAAACGATAAAGGAACAACTCAACCAGGAGTTGTGCTTTATCCACAAAAGGGTGAAGTACCATGTGTGTCTCATCTACTCTATGAGTGTTTTGCCTATGGAAAGTTGTAGATCTCTTCATCAGCTTTCCAACGCATCTTGGATCATCTCATTCCGAGATCGAACGAGGGAGTTAGAGCCAAAATACCCGAGACAACACAAACTGTCTCGGAAGTGCGAGACAGACTTCACTGTCTCGGAATGCGAGACAGTCATGACTGTCTCGCACCAAATGTGAAGAAGGTCAAAAGACAAAAGTTGTAGATCTCTTCATCAGCTTTCCAACGCATCTTAGATCATCTCATTCCGAGATCGGACGAGGGAGGTCAAAAGACAAAAGTTGTAGATCTCTTCATCAGCTTTCCAACGCATCTTGGATCATCTCATTCCGAGATCGGACGAGGAAGTTAGAGCCAAAATACCCGAGACAACACAAACTGTCTCGGAAGTGCGAGACAGACTTCACTGTCTCGGAATACCCGAGACAACACAAACTGTCTCGGAAGTGCGAGACAGACTTCACTGTCTCGGAATGCGAGACAGACTTCACTGTCTCGCACCAAATCTGAAGAAGGTCAAAAGACAAAAGTTGTAGATCTCTTCGTCAGCTTTCCAACGCATCTTGGATTATCTCATTCCGAGATCGGACGAGGGAGTTAGAGCTAAAATACCCGAGATAACACAAACTGTCTCAGAAGTACGAGACAGACTTCACTGTCTCGGAATGCGAGATAGTCATGACTATCTCACACCAAATCTGAAGAAGGTCAAAAGACAAAAGTTGTAGATCTCTTCGTCAGCTTTCCAACGCATCTTGGATTATCTCATTCCGAGATCGGACGAGGGAGTTAGAGCTAAAATACCCGAGATAACACAAACTATCTCAGAAGTGCGAGACAGAATTCACTGTCTCGGAATGCGAGACAGTCATGACTGTCTCGCACCAAATCTGAAGAAGGTCAAAAGACAAAAGTTATAGATCTCTTCGTCATCTTTCCAACGCATCTTGGATCATCTCATTTCGAGATCGGACGAGGGAGTTAAAGCTAAAATACCCGAGACAACACAAACTGTCTCAGAAGTGCGAGACAGACTTCACTGTCTCGGAATGCGAGACAGTTATGACTGTCTCGCACCAAATCTGAAGAAGGTCAAAAGACAAAAGTTGTAGATCTCTTCGTCAGCTTTCCAACGCATCTTGGATCATCTCATTCCGACATCAGACGAGGGAGTTAGAACCAAAATACCCGAGATAGTACAAACTGTCTCGGAAGTGCGAGACAGACTTCACTGTCTCGGCCATAGAGTTGGTTACAACACGTTTTTTGACGGTTTTTTAGCTTCATAATTACTTGAGATCATTCATAAACGTGGGGAGATGGTTACAAACTGAAAGGAGACCCACTAACATCATAAAAGGATGGTATTTAGGTAGTGGGACAAAGGTTACAAAAGGGGGCTGATTAGAGAGCACCCGATCGAGCACTTGATAGAGCAATCCAGAGCAGAGAGAGAGCAGATTTGAGTTCTTGGTGTGATTCCTTGAGATTCGAGCTTTGACTTGATCTTAAGAAGAACGATCATCTTACTTTGATAAGATCTTCGTTTCAAATTCTCACTTCGATAAACGAAGGAAGAATCATTAAGGCCCCCTTCACGATCTGTGATTCGGCAGTCCACGAGTCAAAGCACTCCCGGCACAGGCAAAGTCCCACAAAACAAGAATCGAAAGACGATTTTTATGTTATTTTCTCAAGAGTTGCAATTTTCATTTTGCTGTGTAAAAGAAGTCTTATAAAAGACTATCTCTTTTGAATTTATTGTAATCGATTGAAGATATAATGAATTCTATAGCAAAACCAACTTTTGGCGAAAACACAAACCTCTTGCCTTCATAGAAAGGATCATTTCTTAATAAAATAATATGATTCATGTAGTCGAACTAAAAAATTATGGGACAAAGGCTTTTGTTTTTGTTCTCGTTATATAAAAAAGAATCATTTACTATGTGCATCGTTATCGAAGTTGAATCCTTGATGGAAGAAGCATATGCAAGAAATGCCTGCCTGATCTTTGTGCAAATCAAGTAAATCCTTGAACTCAAAAGGAAATAACTGATTTCAGTCCCCATAGTTCTAGATGAGTGAGCTTATCCCTGAAAAAAAAAAGTACTGCGAAATTTCTAGAAAATATTAGTGGTCCTCAGATTAGCATTAGTAATTACACATGTGACCCTAGAATCCAATGGCAGGTTAACGCCGTTTGTTTCTGCTGACATGGTCTCATTGGATGTTGGATCGTGTTAGTATTAAGGTTAGAATTTTTTGGTTAGGGTTAGGGTTCGGATTCGGATTGGGGTTAAAGTTATAGCAAAGAGTACCGACTAAAGTTCCATTCTTATGAACCTAAATCCAGACACTAGTATAGCCAGTAACCTTTGTTAATTATCTCAAGTTTACTTGTGTAGATACATGGAGTCCCAAGGTCACCAGTCTAATTACATCATACCTGTACAAGAACGTAATTACTCATAGTGCACATAATGTGCTCGTCAACATCAATGCAGCTTCATCAGCATGGATCTTGAAGGAATCAAATGGTTGAAAAGTGTTCAAGACTCCTTCCTGAGAAACTTCCATCAGATGTAAAGAAAAGGTTTGAAAATAACAAAGTCAAACCGCGTCTCTCGCTTACTTTACGTACAAGTGAAGCCTCCAACTGTATATAACCTAATAAGTTAGATCTTAAGAAAACATCACAGTCTCATGTCTGTGTTGTATTCTATGAAACAACATTGATTATGCATAGTCCATATTCAGATATTGAACTTCAGATTGATTATGCATAGTCCATATTCAGATATTGAATTTCAGATAATCCGAACTCACTTGAACGCTCCGCCTTCTCCCCCTTATAATCCTTAAATGAAGTGCCAGCTAATGCCTCTTTTCATAATGTACGCAAGGAATCATCAAAATACTGAAAATAGAGTTCAGGTGGACAACTAAATAAATCTCCCCATTGATTTACTATAGACAGCCAAAAATAGGCACTAAACACCAACATATGTAAATTTTGCTTCTTGAATGTAGCAACTTGTCGAAAAGACCCTTGGTATCATCCCCTTTTGACAGTTTCTCCTCTACGTGCCCTTAGACAAACCATTACCTAACAGTGTAAGGGTTTATCCGAGTATCCGGCGGGTTTGGGTATGGATTAGACGCTACCAGATGTCCTTAGAAGCATAATGCTTGAATGTTTAACAAGCAAAAACAATAGCATTCAGACAATACAAACATGTAACATTTAGGAGAAAAACAAACTTTCTGGTAAAAATAAATAAATAAAATGCCCAATTTAACATCACAGGCAGACACATAAAGGTTCCACAAAGCAGATAAAAGAAATACCTTTCCTCCGTGTTGAAGAAAATAATGCTGTGCATGAAAACCATCATCACCAAACACAGAAATTCAGTCCTCGTAACGCAAAAGCTAATAAGAGCTGAGACGAGCAGCGAACTCACAACAAATAAATGTTGATATCCTCAGTATGCCAAAATTGTACATGTATACAAACAATGTATCAGGTGCGTCTACCAATGGGCCTGATAACTATACGAATCATTTTCTAGGTGCACCATGTGACGAGGAAAAAAATACCTCGTACAACAAATATGTGCTCATCAAATCAGACAAGTATCGGTCCAATTCCCCTCTATAAATCGGAATAGCCACCACTGTGAAGCACATAATGAGATGTTACCAAGATGTATTAATAAGATGTTTCTCATCTGTTCAGAGGTTCAAGCTGGACTTCCATCCTTCCATTTGAATTTGACTCTGAATCAATAACTGTTCTGTTTGGATGCAATAGATCGACAGAGTCATCCTCCTCACCATTCCCCAGCACCCAATTGCCTCTGAAAGAATTCCCATCTCTCCTCCTTTGCTTCCACTCCAAGTACTCCAAGTACATAGCCAAAAGCAAGCCAAACAAAACCCATAATATTAAGGCCCAAGTAAGCCCGTCAACATTCTCACTACCGTATCTGTGTCCCAAATGTTTCATTCCAGTAAAAAGAGCTACAATTCCAACTATTATAGCACTCCTTCCAGTGATAACATGAAAATACTCCCAAAGTATCCTCCTTGTAGAAGCAACCTCCCCATTAACCGGCTTTTTAGGCCTCAAATACGCATTCACTGGTTGCACACAAGCCAATATAATAGCAGCCAAACCAAATTTGACATGAACAGAAGTAACAAAAAAGCCTCTGAGCTCAGCGGCAGCAAAGAGAACGCCGAGCAATACTATAGAAATTCCAGAATACTGCAAATAAACATGAATTTGGTACCAACCATCACCTTTCACATGCTTCAAATACCTTGCTGCCATAATTCCCCCAGGAAGCAAGATTCCCCAAGCCACAAACATCATAAATCCATGAACTGCAAGAACTGGCCTCAGGTCCTGGTCAGCCTCTGCAGATCCTCGAAGCCAAAGAACTCGAACAGGCTTACTGCTAGTAACTGAATGCATATTTCTTTCGCTCAAATTTTCATCTGACCACTTTGCTCCCATTGCCCAAACAACCTTCATAGGAGTTGTAGAATCAATAATATTCTTACATTCCACCCTTCCATTACAACTAGGGTTCAAAGGGCGAGTGAACTCAAATGTAATTATCCCATTCTCCGACTTACATCTGACATAAGTTAGATTCTCTTTTGTTGGATGCACACTCATTGCATCCCTTCCATCGATCCAATAAGTACTCACCCTCCCTACTCCATTACTATCAACCCAACCCACATAAGCAAAACTATTGACCATTTCACCACCGAACCCAATTGCTACATACCCACTCTTCTTCTCACCTCGAGCAGCAACAGAAATAGAATTTGAGTCTGGAGACAAAGTCCAGAACAGCGAAACCTGTTGATCATCCAAATAAACACTGTTATTATACATATCAGAAAGACCGCCATCAACCACATCAATTTTCCAACCCATCTTCTGCTCAAACACAGAGTGATAGTAAACTTGATCTGGTGTATTTCTATCTGGTGACCAAACCAAGTCCATCGGGCTCGCCTGAACACCATGAGCATGTGACCCACCAGCATAAACAATCTCTGATGAATTTCGAGAAGTCGCATTTCCTCCAATTGGATCGGATGTAATATAGAAAGCAATGTCATGGCCAGCTTGAATAGAGAAAGTGACAGGAACTCCCCTCTCAACTCTAAGCAAAGGCGCCTCCTTTTTGTTTATATACAGAACTTTAGACGGGTTTGGAGGGTTTGGGTAGTGCAAAGCTGGTCCTGAAGTCACGACGACCGGCGTCTTACCATCACTAACGATTAGCCCCCGATCCTCTTTGTATTCCGAATCCAACGGACCAAGACAGTCATCAAACACTTCAGATACATTGAAAGCGAAGTACCCAAAAGAACTAAACTTTGGACCTCCATGATTCTGCGGCAAGTAGTAAGGCCTTAGAGCATCCGGCGGACGAATAAGCCCCATCGCCCAAATCACGGTCATATTTGCTGTTCTATCAACATAGATATCATATTTGTTATCGGTTGAATTCAACAGGCGATCAAATCGAACGAACGAAACCCCATCTCTCCGGAGACCATAAACCAATCTGGAATTATTCACCAATCCGTTAGCATCCAATCCTTGATAGGTTCTATCAGGACAGACCCCTTCCACATTTCCATCTTTGTTCAATAGACACTCACTATAATTAGTAATGTAATAATCCTCAGCAAATGGAATAGCTTCTTCGGTGAATCCAGCAACAGTGACATCCGCTCCGATCATCGAAACCGACGGCAGCTTCGGATCCGCCCACCCAAAAGCCATATAATACTGAGATTCAACAGCAGCTTCAAGCCCAATCGAGATCGAATCCGAGCCTAGACTCCATCTGAGACGAAACTTCGGTGAGATCGTGCGGCAATTCTCCATCATTGTCGGCGCCCGATGAACCGGCTTCTTCGATCGGGCGTCTCCCGGCACAGAACTCGGCGACGGGGCGGGGGAGAGGCCGGGATCTGAACTTCCGGCACCTAGGGTTGGCAAAACCACGTGGCCGAAATCTGAAGCGGATGGACTGGTCCCAAAGCCCCAAGGGACCCTGATCCGGTCGGAGGTGAGGTTAGGCAAGGAGGGACGGCTTATGGGTTTCGTTGCGGTAGCCGGCCTGCCCAGCGACCCGGGAGCGGGGGGCGCGAAGAGACTCGGGTAGCCGCGGCTGAGGTTGGCGAAGTCGTCGCCGTCGGCGCCCCACCAGACAGACCGCGTCGCGCGATCCGGGGCAGCATGTCGAACCAGTTGCGACGAGAAGGGAGCAGCCGCTGTGATTTTGGACGGTGCCTCGCGAAGCTGGTGCGGAACCTGTGAGGAAGATCTCGACTCCGACCCCGGACAGGGCGGTTGGCCCTAGTCGCAAGCCCTCGCGCCGGCGGAGGAGGCAGCGTCACCGCGAGGAGGAGAGGAGGGCGCTGGCGAGCAACGAGTGCGCCAGGCGATCGATCGGGTCGGATTCTTGGGGGGTTTCCTCTTTTTTAGGGGGGAGAAAAAGTATTCGTTTGGTGGCGTTCGAGGTTTGTTGGGAGCATGAAGCTTGATGCTTTCTCTCTCTAGTTTCTCTCTCTAGAGAAGGAGGAGGAGAGGAGGTTTCCGTAATCCTTCACTGTGCAGGGGACGGCGGTTGCTGCTGGGTTCTCTTCTCTCGTCGTGATCGATTGCAACGGGTCATGTTCGAGTTTTGGCCCGTTTTGTATTTCCGGAGGCTATATAACTTTAATTAAAGGGGTGTTTGGTTACATTTCTATAAATTATAGGAAATGTTTTCTATCCCAAATTTGATTTTCTTGTATTTCTTAAAAAAATTATAAGAAAATTTTTGAGATGTTAAAAAGTACAAGTTTTCTTATTTTTTGTATTGTGCTTGTTTGGTTCAAAACAAGAAAATGAGAAATAACTTTTGGGAAAATAGCAACATTTCCTATAATTTATAGAAATGTAACCAAACACTACCAACTTTATAGAAAAGTGAGAACTTTGTAGAAAAGAGTTAATGAGTTTTATTATTTAAATAATGAATGCGTCAGATTTCCAAGAGATTTTCTACCATTTTAGAAGGAAATCAATTTCCATAAAATTTGGTACTTTTGGGCACTTTACAGAAAACATTTCTGTAAATTTTTTTGGAGCCAAACACAGTTTATAAAAATGTATAGAAAACTCTTAATTATATAAATGTCATGCGTCAGTACTTTTGAGAAAACATTTCTCAAAAACAATACAACCAAACACCCCCTAAAAGTAAGCGAGCCCAACTTGTTTGAGCTTGACCCGTTTCGATTCGACCGAATTAAAGTTGCGTAGAGAGCACTCACCGAAAAAAGTTGTGTAGAGAGCAGCGCGGCTCGTTTTTGACCGTGATTGGGAGTTGGAATACCCACGTCATGGTCCGGATATCGCTTGGTGGGGTCGGAAGTACGTAGAAATACCATCCGAACATCACCAAGGATGTGAATATTCGAAGATGTTAGTTTTTTTTTTTTTTTTTTTTTTTGGGTCACTAAGAAGATTTTTTTTTTTTTTTTTTTTTTTTTTTGTAGCGTCACTAAGAACGTGAACATGCTAGTTTAGTCTTGATACTTGCTTTTTTTATAAGATTCGAAGATACAAACCAACCACACAAACACTAGAAAAATTACAAGGCGATAACCCGAAGCCACACGAAACGAGTCATCAACATCACCAAAAATGCAGTTCTACAGATAACTCAGCAAAAGATTAAGAGAGCTAGAGAATGACAAAACAACTACAACATCTGAAGACGGTGCAATCTATACACCGCCACCCCCAAAGCATACATAAAAATCAATTACTTACGAGAAACCACGGAAATAGCGAACCCCGTAGAATCGAAGCTAGAAAAACAAATTACCTAAAGAGAGGGTTAACCTAACGTTAACCTGTGACAATAGAAGATTCAAAGATAAACCAAGGAGGCATGCAACTACACTTGGGGCATCAACCCATAAAACAGTTCGCAGAGCAGACGAAGGAATCAAATTCCACTCAGCTGGTCATTCTCCCAGCTTCACTTCCAACCTGCTGATAGCAACATTAGGTTCTTGCAACACTACCCCCTTAACACAACATAGGGTACAAATTTTGCAAATTAATAAAAAAAAATGCAAACGGTAATCACAATCCGAGACCTCAACCAAGCTCCCCTCCTAGCATCTTTCTTTCTCTCAGTCCAGAAATCCACACACCTAATGTACCGAAGAACTCAAATTTCACACCAAAAAAATTTCAGAATGGTGAAGCGAATGAGAGATGAACATGCGCTCTAGTCAAATGCATCATCATCGTCGTCAGGGAGCGGCTGAGCAGCAGCTGCCGCAAGATCCTCCTCATGCCTGTTTCAATAAAAAAAACAAGGTCAAAGAATTGATCCAGCTTTTGCAGAATTAGTCTTGTTATTCCAAATAAGGGTCAATTGAACACATAAGAGTCGATCCCTGAAAGTTTTTTTTTTTAACTACAACCTACAGCCTCAATACTCAGACAACTTCATTTTTTTACTCAATCATAGAGGGCAATTTGGTTTTTTCAATAAACCCGAGGGGCAAGAGGTAATTCATCATCACACAATCTCCACCTATGTTGCCTAGGTACGGGTACGGGTACCGGTACGGGTACCGGTACACGGTAAATTTGTAAAAAGTAGGGTACGGGGACACGGCAAATTTGTAAAAATACAAACCCTTTCCCCAGTAAACTCTATTAGTGGAATTTGCTAAGGGAGAAAAGTTTCATCGAGTTCTTAAAAGTTCATAGTAAGTTTATGCAAATATTCAAGGGTCGATATAAATATACAGGTTTTAGGGATGCATATGTAAAAAGCTCTTCACTTTTATATAGAGATACCTGACACATCAAGCCTAATAGATAGATACAGGCCCATTTTTGATCGCAGGCCCATGAAGCAGGACACGCCAACTAGATATTTTTGATGGCAGCCCCGTAATTAGTTCCTTCCCGAGTCCCATTTTCCAAACCCAACTCTATCACTTTTAATTCCCAACCCCCCTTCATTTACGCCTCCTCTCTCTTCGAGCTCCCCTCCAATGGCGAAAATAGCGAGCAGAAGAACCAGAAGAGAGAGAGAGAGAGGAGAAGTAGGAGACGAGTCGGAGCCGAGGAAGAAGAAGCGGAAGAGGGGAGGGAGAGCGGGGAAGAGCCGATGATGATCGAATCCAATCAGGATCCCCTGGAGGTTCTTGGATCGGATCTTGTGACGAGGATAGTTGAGTTTTTGGACGCACGCAACGTGGCACGATTGCTGGTTATTTCTCGCGGGTGGCATGAGATCGCCTCCTCCGATCGCCTTTGGGCTCCCAAGGTTCGTGAATTTGATTCGTCGAATTCCTTTAAAGTTGCAATTGACCCGATGCCGTGTCCCTGCCGTTTGGGTGCGGATCCGCACCCAAAACGTACCCGACACGGGTACGGGACCAAAAATCCCGTGTCGGGGTAACATAGATCTCCACAATATCTAAGCTAAACAACCTAACTTAGAAAATATTGCTGAAATTCTGAGTGTATATGCTAATAGAATAGTTTACAGAATATAAATGACAACATAGTAGAGGGTGTTGTGTCTAGAAATAATCCTACAAATAATTTAAAACATGAGGAAGAAAAACTTACTTTCTCTGTGCATCTAAATCAATATGCACCTCTGGCGGAGCAAGAGCAGGAGACTCGACAAAGTGAAGGTTTGGATCCCTGCAATAGAGTAAGGTCATTAGCATAATCAGGTATTCTTTTGTTATTCTAATTGATATAAGCAGATGAAAGCTAAGGTCTTGATTTTTATTAGTACCCTGCAAGTTTTCTTGCCAAGTACAGGAAGGGCTTCTCAAAGTTGTAATTGCTCTTAGCTGAAATCTCATAGTATTGCAGGTTCTTCTTCCTGTGGAAAGTCACTTGCTTGGCCTTCACCTGCCTGTTCTTTACATCAACCTTGTTGCCACACAGAACTATAGGAATGTTCTCGCACACCCTGAGTATATTTAACATAGAATAAAGGATGGTTAGGATCATGGCCAGCAAAATTGGGTAGCATCTTCTTAGTTAAATTCAACAACAAACCTGCAAAGGTCACGATGCCATGTTGGGACGTTCTTGTATGTCAACCTTGCAGTGACATCAAACATGATGATTGCACATTGGCCATGGATACTGCAAATTCGAGACAAAAAGATAGGACAAGGACAAGTTAGCAAAACAGAAAGTAAAGTCACGGAACAGTTGTAAGGTGACAGCTCGTGGACTTTAAGATGCAGATTTTACAAGCAAGATCTGTCTTTTTAGTAATGGTTGACAAAGTTCAAATCAAACTGCAAACACAAACTCGAATTAGAAATTTAAAAGTAAAACAATAGAAATATAATAGTCGATTTGGTGACATCAGAAGCTTGTACAGTTGTCTATTAAATTTCCAAGATCATGCAAGTGCTTGGGTGGACGGAGCTTAGGAAATATGTATGTGTACAAACAGAAGCGCTAGAAAAATATGCTTTTTATGACTTGAACGCAGAATTGTACACCAGTAAATATCAGGGAAGCAAACACAAAGAAAGAGTGCAAAGTGAAGGAAGAAAAGTCAATATTCTTGCTGCTCTGTCCTTGATCAATTAAAAAAGTTACAATGTTTAAGTGGCAAGATAACTTTTCAAAAAATGAATGAATGAACTAGTCGTAGAAAAAAGGCATAGCTAGATCTAACAGACCAATGTTAACACGCTTGAAAATATCAAACTGCATTAAACTGCTGCACATAATTACTATAAAAATAATGGAATAACCATATGAAAAAATAATGCCAGAGCCTCTAATTTAGTTACAGGTCAGCAACATGAGCTAATTGAGTTACAGTACATGAGCTAATCATGACTTCCTCTCGGCTAATGGAGCCTGGAATAATAGATCTAAAGAAGCTCAGATCCTAGAAGAAGATACTACCATTCGCTATTATATATAGATATTGACTAAAAGAAGGGGAAAACAAAGTGCCCACAGGGAAAAACAGATCATGGATTCAAATAAAAAGAATCACACATGACTGGGCATAATATTGATATCCATCCACAATGCTACAGGATCAGGATCCTAAAGAGCTAATGCTTTTCAATGATCTCCACTAACAAATTCAGGTCTTGGAATAGACGATATAAAAATAAAAGTTCATGAAGGGGAAAGGTTTATCAAATTAGATACTAGAATGGTCGAGATAAGAAACAAAATGGTGACAAGGTGGAAGCTGCATGGACATACATGAATAGCATATTAAAAAATGTCCTTCAAAAATAATATCTTCAACAACAACTACTACTACTGTACAGCACTATATAAATGGAGATCTATGTTTCTAAGACCATGTGGAAAAGAAGGAAAATTCAAAAGGATGCATTTATATCCTGACTCGTTTTTTCAGGCAAATTTGCACAAATATTGGAAGGAAAACTCATTGGTCTGTAGATTTATAACATGACAAAAAAAGGATGCATTCTTTTTTCCCCTTCCAGAAAAGGGAGTGGTAAAACTAGATATATAACCAAAATGCAGACTGAACTACAACATAAAAAAATTGCACATTGAACAGATATATAAAAGCACAAAGACGACCAAACTACACAAGAAACTACACCAAAAAAATTTGTAACAACTCCAATCTGACAACAGTGCGTGAAATTAAGCCAATTAGAACCAGATCAGATACTTATTTGAAAGAGCAATATCTTTGCCTGACCGCTTAACATCGAAAACTAAAGCTAAGCTAAATAAAGAGTGTAGGTTATTTTACATCTAGACACTTCCCGGAAAGTACTGCATAAAACAACCAAGAGAGGGCCCAGCTGAATACATATCATAGCAACATCACAGATGAGAATTATCAAATACCACTCCTAATAGTAACTACAGTTGATCGAGCGAAAACGCGAGATGTATTCTACACAGTCCAACATAAGTAAGCTAAAAGGAAACACCGATGAACTTACTAGTATCCATCCCTGAGACCCCCGAACTTCTCTTGCCCAGCAGTGTCCCAACAATAAAATCGAATCTTTCCACAGTTCGTGAAGAAATCCAACGGATGGACTTCAACACCAATAGTAGCTGCGCGTATGAAAAAAGGATAAAGCATTAAAAATCAAACCATAAACATATATTTTTTTTTAAAAAAAACTGAGGATAAATAAAGAGCCTCTTACGTTCGTATTTCTTCTCGAATTCACCAGTAAGGTGTCTCTTCACAAATGTAGTTTTCCCTAAATCACGCATAAACCAACAGATGAGTTTAATCGAGCAAAAATAAAGCATAAGTTTTAAAATAAAAAAGAAGTTAGCTTCCAGCTCAAATGTATCATAAACCCTAGAAAGATAAATGAAAACGAAAAAGGCCTTGACACCCTAAAGAAACGATTTTGGCTCAAGTTAGCTATCAAAGATATAAAAATCAAGTATTTTACATAAATCAAAAGAGCTAAAAACAAAAAATAATCACCAGTTCCGCCATCGCCGACGATGACGAGCTTGAAACTAGGGTAATCCACGGTCTGCTGATTCGGCAACGCCTGAAACGAACAGAATCGAGATTAGAGCAAATAGTGTATACAAAACCCTAACCCTAATCGAGAATGCGAGAGATGTGAAGAAATTACCATTTCGTTGTTTGATTTTCTCAGATCTCAAATTATTTTTATTAACGAAAGTATTGAAGAAAGAAGAGAGATGCGAGGGTTTTATACAAAGACTTGGAACCCTAGAACTAGAAATGGGGTTTTATTTGCTAGAAGCTTCGGTTGCGGTGAATGAACGCGACTTTTTGGGCCGTCGGATTTAAGGATGGTCTAAGATGGTGACACGTGGAGAAAAGATCCGTTGGAGGAACAATGAGCGGTCCGCCGACTGGAATTTGAAAAAACAGGCCATAAGTGATACCTTTTTATCAATTTAGTCTAAAAGTGAGGTTGGCGACACTTTTGTCTAAAAAGTAACAAATGTGATGATAAATAGACAATTTCGACTTACCTCCTGTTGGGGATTCGAAACAATCAATCGAACACTTGTCCTTTCAGACCTTATGTTGAAAGTAGAAAAGTAGGAATAATAGCACAAATAAAGATCTAACCTTGCAAAACTAGTAAAAGAGACGAACACGCAGATTTAACGAGGTTCGGCAACATGCCTACGTCCTTGGGAACCACACCACACAATTTCTTTATTAATTGAAGAAGAAGTACAAGCTCTCAAACTAGGGTTTAATCTCTCTGAGATTCTCTCTCTTTCTGCAGTAAAAAAAAAACTCTTTTTTCGTGTTGTATAAACCCTAAAAACATTTAAGGTATATATAGAGTCACGGTAGAAGCAAAATCCAAAACAGTTTAGGAAACTGTCAAACTGCGTCGCGGTCGACCGTCACGGTCGACCGCACAGGTATCGCGGTTGACCACACACAGTCGCGGTCTACCGTATCAAACGACAGAGACTTAAATCGATTACAGGGTTGGCGCGATCGATCGCCGCGGTCGACAACCTTAGGATCCAGCTCCTCCTGAGCTCCTGTGCACGTTCGCGGTCGACCGCCAGGTTCTCGCGGTCGACCGTGGATCTGTCAGCTTGTTCTCTTTGTCGTTTTGATTCCAGCTGTAGGCTGTCTAAAAATCACAATAGATAGTTTATCCCCCATCAAAACACCAATGATGGAAGTTACAATCTGACGACTTCCAGAAGGCTACAATTTGAGGACTTTCACGTAGAAGGTTACAATCTGACGACCTTCACAACAACTAATGAAAGCTCTAATTCAACAGCCTTCACAATCAACATCGGGAGTTACAATCTGACGACTCTAGATAGCCGATTTTCATATGTAATTCGTCCAATTCCGACGTACGGTTTGAAAGTTATGACCTGTTCTTCGTAGCAAATTATGTTCTGAAGTCCGTCTGCAAGACCGGACTTCGTCAGAACATTGGACTTAGCTTGAAGCTCGCCAAGCCCGCCTAAGGTTCGCCTCTGCATTACAGAGTCAAAGCGCACATGCTCAACTCTGCGTTTTCAACATCAAAACGCAGAGTTAATCTCTAAAACAGCACAACTGTGCGTTTTCAGCCTTTAAACAGGCCCAACTCTGCGTTTTCAGCCTAAAACGCAAAGTTCCTCTCTAAAACAGCACACAACTGTGCGTTTTCAGCCTTTAAACAGGCCCAACTCTGCGTTTTCAGACTGAAACGCAGAGTTCATCTCTAAAACAGCACAACTGTGCGTTTTCAGCCTTTAAACAGGCTTAACTCTGCGTTTTCAACATCAAAACGCAGAGTTAATATCTAAAACAGCACGAACTGTGCATTTTCAGCCTAAAACAGGCTTAACTTTGCGTTTTCCAGCAGACATCTAACTCTGTGACGCAGAGTTAAAGCACAAACGCACACATAACGTGCGTTCTTCAACAAACTCAACCATGCGTCCCAAACTCATGATGCAGAGTTGAATTTCAACGCACAAGCTACCTGTGCGTCTCC
Source organism: Asparagus officinalis (assembly GCF_001876935.1). Taxonomy (NCBI): domain Eukaryota; kingdom Viridiplantae; phylum Streptophyta; class Magnoliopsida; order Asparagales; family Asparagaceae; genus Asparagus; species Asparagus officinalis. The sequence continues at coordinate 127,888,746 of NC_033798.1, read as the reverse complement.
AATTCCAGAACGCATGCGGCCTGTGCGTTTCAAACCTTTGACAAAGGTTTAACTCTGCGTCTCAGGCCTTAGACGCAGAGTTAAGGCCCAGAACGCCGTTTTTAGCGTTTGACTCGTTCAAGCACGCAATGAACAGTTCCAAGAACTGTTTTTCCCCACGATTTGAGGGATTTTCGCCCCACTTAAGAGCGGATTAAGGGGATAGTTACCACCCTAAATCCCCTATAAATAGTGGGAAACTCAACTGAGTTCAGGGCTTCTTTTTTTGGGCAGAAAAGAAGCGATATGCGGCTAGCTTGGGGATCGAATTTTTTATCTCATCAACAGAGAGAGATTCGGTCAAGGGCTTTTTGGGATCTGAGACTTGGCAGCAAAGAGGGAATTTCTTGGAAATCGGATCATTCTCCAACAGAGATCATCTCCAAGTTCGGCAACAGGAGCATTCTCTTGGCTTATAACCGACTTTCGGTTCAAATCAACTCTTTTTCAAGAGTTCAAACTCGTTCAGAGTTATCAACTCGACCAGAGTTCAAAACTTGCTCTGCAAGTTCTTCTAAAACTCGTCAGGGTTATCAACTCGATCAGAGTTCAAAACTTGCTCTGCAAGTTCTTCTAAAACTCGTTCAGAGTTATCAACTCGTTCAGAGTTATTTTCAAACTTGCCACGCAAGTTCTCCACAGCGTCAAATCGTGAGGAGAAGACATCGTTCCAGTCGTTCCAGTGAATCAAGATGTTCGGATCGTCAACGAGAAGCAAACTCGACGCGAGCATTCGAGGGAGGCACTCCATCGCCACCGTGAAGAACCCAGAATTAAACAAAGGGGAGAATCAAATTCATTCTCCTCTCTTTTGTAATCGGAATCCAAATTGTAATCGATTTTGAGAGAATACAAGTCAAATTTTCTTTCATTGTCTTTTTACATCAAATTTCCAACAAACACCAGCTTTCGTCTCGACTTTGGGTCTACATCTTAGACTAACAATCTTTCACTTGGAGATCAAAGTACCTGCAGTGAGTTCACCCGAACTCTCCCCTTCTTTGCATGTATCTTCTCCCCCGAAAAAAAAATTCTTTCTTCAATTAACAATAACCCGACAATCGCGCCGATCCTTGTAGTGTAGCTCCGCCTTCGTCTTCTACTCGTGAAGGTCAACTGAAGTTGCGCACAACTCCAGTTTCTCAATGGTGACTGCCTTTGTCAACATGTCCGTCGGATTTTGACTCCCAAAAATCTTTATCAAATGCAACTTTCCGTCTTCAACTAGCGAGCGTATAAAATGATATTTGACGTCGATGTGCTTCATTCTGACATGATATACTGGATTCTTGACAAGATATATAACGCTCTGGCTATCACAATAAAGAACTCCTCTTCCTTGCTTTAGATCCAACTCTTCCAAGCACCCGTTCAACCAGATCATCTCCTTGCTTGATTCAGTCACCGTGACATACTCAGCCTCGGTTGTAGACAAAGTGACAATCTTCTGCAGACATGAGACCCAGCTCACTGCTGTTGACGCTAAGGTATAAACATAACCCGTGGTGCTTCATCTCGTATCATGATCACCGACGAAGTCCGCATCCAAGTATCCCTGCAGCACCAACTCCTTCCTCCTGGAACATAATAGCTTGTTCGTTGTCCCTCTCAAGTACCGCATTATCCACTTCACGGCCTCCCAATGCTGATTCCCTGGATTGCTTGTAAATCTGCTCACAACTCCCACTGCATGGGCGATGTTCAGCCTCGTGCAAACCATCGCGTACATGAGACTCCCAATGGCCGAAGAATATGACACCCTGCTCTATGCTCTCTATCTGCATCTGTCTTAGATGATTGCTCCTCAGATAGCTTGAACTGACTTCCAAGGGGTGTGCTAACAACTTTAGCATTCTGCATGTTGAACCTCTGAAGTACCTTCTCAATATATTCAGCTTGGCTCAATCTCAATGTCCCTTCAGCTTTATCCCTACTGATTCGCATCCCTAGAATCTGCTTCGCTACACCCAGATCCTTCATTGCAAATTCCTTTGCTAGCTGCTTCTTCAAACTGTTTATCTCCTCCAAACACGGCCCTGCTATCAACATGCCATCAACATACAATAACAAAATAATGAAGCTAGACTCGAACCTTTTAAAATAACAGCAATGATCCGAATTGCATCTTCTGTAGCCATTGTTCTGCATGAAGTTATCAAACTTCTTATACCACTGTCTCGGAGCCTGTTTCAAACCATATAAGCTCTTCTTGAGCTTGCACATCATCTCTTCCTTTTCTTCTTCAATGAAGCCAACAAGCTGCTTTATGTAGATTTCTTCATCCAAGTCACCATGAAGAAAAGCAGTCTTCACATCTAACTGCTCAAGAAAGAGGTCTTCTGCAGCCATCAAACTCAACACTACTCTGATGGTTGTGAGTTTCACAACAGGGAAAAATATCTCCGTGTAGTCCACTCCCTGTTGAAACCCCTTCACTACTAATCTGGCCTTGAATCTCTTGCTTCCATCACTCTCTTGCTTGACCCGGTAGACCCATTTGTTATGTAAGGCCTTCTTCTGTGCAGGTAGTTAGGCTAACTCTCATGTCTCATTAGTGAGTAGAGAATCCATCTCCTCCTGCATAGCATGCTCCCACTGCTGAGATTCACTCACTTGTATTGCCTCTTCATAGCACTCCGGCTCATCGCTATCTGTCAACAATAGGTAGTTAAGAGATGAAAGATATATGGAATTTGGTTTGGGTACCCTGGATGACCTCCTAAGTTCCACGCTCTGGGTAGTTTCTTTTGCATCTGGAGCCTCCTCATTTCTATGGTCAGAACAAACATCATCACCCCTATCTGGAAGTTCCTCTAAATCCATGTACTCGGATCCACCTGTATCCATAGTGTTGCTCCCACTGCTTTGGCTATCCTTGGCATTTTCCCTGTTCTTGTACATTACATCCTCATTGAATATCATGTCCTTGTTTCTGATGATCTTCCTGTTCTTCTCATCCCAAAGACGATACCCGAACTCATCAATGTCGTATCCAATGAATGTGCACTTCTGTGACTTAGCTTCTAACTTGTCCCTGACGTGATCACTAATATGAACATAAGCCACGCAACCAAATACCCACAAGTGTGAGATATTTATCTTCTTTTCACTCCAAACCTCCTCTGGAATCCTAAAATCCAATGGAACTGATGGTCCGTAATTAATAAGGTAAGCTGCCGTATGCACCGCATCCGCCCAAAATATCTTAGACAGACCTGCATATAATCGCATACTCCTAGCACGCTCTGTCAAGGTCATGTTCATCCTCTCCGCAATGCTGTTCCGCTGCAGCGTCCCTGGAGTAGTCCTCTCTAACCGAATGTCATTCGTAGCACAGAACCTCTTGAACTCCTCCAGCTCGTATTCTCCACCATTGTCTGATCTCAGACACTTCACCTTCAGATCTGTCTCATTCTCCACCATGGCCTTCCACTTCTTGAAGATTCCAAACACCTCTGACTTGTGCTTCATGAAGTAGATCCACACCTTCCTCGAGTGATCGTCGATGAAGGTGACATAATATCTCGAACCGCCAAAAGAAGACACACTAACTGGACCCCATACATCTGTATGAATCAACTCTAGCTTCTGAGCCTTAGGTGGCCTTCCACCCTTATGAAAACCAACCCTTTTCTGCTTTAATAAGATGCAGTCTTCACAAATCGCGACTTCCACGGCGTCGATCCCGATTAGCTTTCCTTGTGAATGCAAAATCTTCATTCCCTTTTCGCTCATGTGCCCTAGCCTATTGTGCCACAGATCTGCACTCTCTTTGTCAGCTATAATTACGAGGGTGTCACTCGCATGTAAGGTGAGGTAGAGAGTTCCTAACTTGTTGCCTCGAGCAACTATCATCGTATCGTTGAAGATTCTCCACGAATCCCCTGTGAATGTTGAAACATAGCCTTCTGCTCCAAGCTGTCCCACTAAAACAAGATTCCTCTTTAGCTTCGGCACGTGTCTCACGTTCTTCAAGGTCCACTTAGAGCCCTTCATCTGAATCTGTACTTCATCCTTTCCAACAATATTACAGGGCTCGTTATTTCTCAAATACACTTTTCCAAAGTTGCCTGCTACATAATTCTGAAAATAGCTTCCTGTTAGCAGTGACGTGGAAAGAGGCTCCTGAATCGATGACCCAAGAATCTGAATCGCTATCCATAGAAAGGATCAAGGTATCCTGCACGATATGAGCCTCCTGCTCACCCGCATCCTTCTTTGGACTTTTGCAGACTGAAGACATATGGCCCTCTTGGCCGCAGTTCCAACACTTCCCTTTGATAGACCTAACCTTCAAATTCGACCTCTTCTTCACTGATTTCGACCGATTCCTGTTCTGGTTTCCTTTCTTCTGGCTTCTGCCTCTCTGCTCGAAGTTTAGAGCTGAACCTGAACCTTCTGATTCGGATGATTTTCTTCTAACCTCCTCGGATAGAATCATGCTAACAACCTCACTCAGCTTCAACTTCTCCTTTCCCGCCGAATTGCTGATTGTCGTCACACAACCTGCCCAACTATCCGGCAAATGCGATAGAATCAATAGGGCTTGCACTTCGTCATCAAACGTGATGTCCACGGAGATAAGCTGATCAACAATCGTGTTGAACTCACTGAGCTGCATCGTGAAGGACCGTCCTTCTGCCATCTTGAGGTTAAAAAGAGTTTTGACGAGATGCACCTTGTTTGCTACCGACGGTTGCTCGTACATCTTTGCGAGCGCTTCCATAAGCCCCACCGTCGTCTTCTCCTTCAAAATATTGTGGGCTACTAATTTGGCGAGTGACAACCGGATTTGCCCTAGAACCTTCCTATCCAGTATCTCTCAATCACCATCTGACTCCTCCTTCTTCTTTCCCTTTTCCTTGCCCATCAACGGGCGATACAAGTCCTTCTGGTACAGATAGTCCTCCATCTGCGACTTCCAGTAGGTAAAATCTGAACCGTCAAACTTCTCGATCTTTGATTTGTTTTCTTCTGTCATGGCTTTCACACAAATTGATGAACAAAGCTCTGATACCAGTTGTTGGGGATTCGAAACAATCAATCGAACCCTTGCCCTTCCGGCCCTTGTGTTGAAAGTAGGAAAGTAGGAATAACACCATAAATAAAGATCTAACCTTGCAAAACTAGTAAAGGATACGAACACGCAGATTTAACGAGGTTCGGCAACGTGCCTACGTCCTCGGGAGCCACACCACACAATTTCTTTATTAATTGAAGAAGAAATACAAGCTCTCAAACTAGGGTTTAATCTCTCTGAGATTCTCTCTCTTTCTGCAGTAAAAAAAAAACTCTTTTTTCGTGTTATATAAACCCTAAAAACATTTAAGGTATATATAGAGTCCCGGTAGAAACAGAAGCCAAAACAGTTTAGGAAAATGTCAAACTGCGTTGCGGTCGACCGTATCAAACGATAGTGACTTAAATCGATTAAAGGGTTGGCACGGTCGACCGCCGCGGTCGACCGCCTTCGGATCCAGCTCCTCCTGAGCTCATGTGCACGTTCGCGGTCGACCGTGGATCTCCAGCTTGTTCTCTTCGTCGTTTTGATTCCAGTTTTCGTCTCGACTTTGAGTCTACATCTTAGACTAACACCCCCACTCTCTCATATTTTTCGGATTAACCCTTAAAAAAAAATTCTAAATTGTGTATTAAAAAACCCCTCCTTTCCCACCATCTCTTCCTTCCTACTTCCCATCATCTCCTCCATTCTCTTCTCATCTGATCCCCAACTTTCCTTTTTCTCTTCCACTCCTTCTCTATGCTTTTCCATATTCATTCTTACATTCTCCTTTCCACCATCTTCTTCATTCTCTTCCCCTCCCAATCGCCAACCTCCCCTTCTCTCCCTCACTCCCTCTCCTTCCTTGCTCGCCCACTCTCTCTTCACCCTTTAATCATTAAAAAAAATCTAACATCCTCCTCTTTCTCTCTTAGACCCAACATCAAGTCTTCTCTGCATCTCGCCCACTCCCTCTCCCTCTCCCTCTCCCTCTCCATCTCCTTCCTTGCTCTACCCATCCTCTTTTCACCTTCCAATCATCAAAAACTCAATCTCCTCATCTTTCTTTCTTAGACTCAACATCAAACATTCTACTCGAAGTATTAGGAGGGATGAAGAAGAGGGGAGCGAGAGAAAGAATGAGAAAGAGAACAAAGAAGAAAGGGAAGCGAAAGAATTTAAGAAGAGGTGGGCTTGGAGAAAGATGAAAAGGTGGAAGTAATAGGGAAGATATGGAGAAAAAGGAAGAAAGAGAGTGGGAGAGAGGATGGGAGGTTGGGGATCTGGATGAGAAAATAATGGAGGAGATGGTGAGGAGGAGGAGGTGATTAGGGCGGTTGGGGGGTTGGGGGTGGGGTGGGGTGGGGGTGGGGGGAGATTTTTTTTGTATATTTTAGAACTTGAGTAGATAAATCTGAAAATAGGAGAGAGTGAGGGGTCTATCTACTAAAACCAGTTAAATTTTCACTTAAAAATTGTCTCTAGCACCACAAATGTCTATTTGTTATCGTATTTGTCACTTTTTAGGCTAAACTATCACTAGCATCACTTTTAAGGCTAAACTGGTAAAGGAGTGTTTAGCCTTTTTACATATGTCTCACACACTTTGAGGGCATCTTTTGGGTTTTCTAAAATTGTGTTTCATAAAATTAACTTACAAATCAATTGACTTTTCCCTCCTTCCAAATCAACTTTAATGAGGTAACCCAAACCGTGCTTGCATTTTTCATTGCATGCTACTTTTTCCCCATGTATACATTTAAAATACATTTAAAAAATTTACTTACTAGGAAAAAAGTGTAGGAATTTTGTTTGACTGATTCAAACACTACATTAAGAGCATTTCAAAATGAAAATTAATTTATAGATCATTTCTATTCCAGTTAGAAAGTATCATGACCAATCATGAATGATTCGCTAGGTCATTAACACGAAGAATATCCAAATACCAAATACGTTCTATATATGATCCATGTAAAGTAAAAGGAGTTGTTTTGGGGGAAGATCAAAGAAAGAACATCTTCTTCAAGCCCATGCAAATAGTTTGGATAAGATATGGCAAATTCCACAGAGTAGACAAATAGAAACTAACATGCTCCATAATTGTATCTTCTAAATCGTCCACACAATCCATCATTCTTCCCCAAAAAGATATTTTATAAATAACCAAATATAACACTTGAACTAATGGTCAAGTTGGTAATTTTTCTTACACCTTAGGTCTATTTTGGATGTACAATGTAATTTCAAAAGTAATTTTTTATTTTAGTTGGAAAATGCAGTCGGATGTTTGGGGTACTATAAGTGATCAAGAGGTGGTAACTCATGGCATTGTTCTTATAGTAGCCAAAAATGAAAATACTAAATATTTCCTATAAATACACAATTCTTTTTTATTTTCAATGCATAATTTGAATATTCCGTGATTTGATATTGAATGAAAATAATTCCATTAAAATGATAAATTTTCAAGAAATTATTAAATTATACTAACTTAAGCTAATTAATTTTTAAACTTGAAATGATTACTTTTGATGTTGTTTAATACATAGTTTAAGGACAATATAATATTTTTTTAAAATAAGAAATTATTTCTCTATTAAATAACGGTGACTTTCACAATCTATGTTATAACCATCCATAATTTTTTTTGTACAAGTGTTTGAGAAATAAGTTGTCATGTATCTTGCATGTGCAGATAGCATAAGAGTCGAGCATCCTCTTCACACAACACCAATAGATATAGCATGAAATCGAGAATAATATTCATGTGTCATCAATAAAGTATCCAGCGCGCTTGGTTCAGTGTCTTAATTAATCAATACAAAGGCTCTCAAATTCAACATTTTCAGCATCTAAGTACACTTTTCATGCGAGTTAGAATGCCTTCGTTTGCATGAAAGTAAAAAAAAAGTAAACGTTTGAAAACAAACTTTAATAAGCATGCTTCATGCATTCACTCTGTGAACATGCCTCCAAACATGTAAATGCAGAAAAACATCCACATCACATTTGATGCACATCAACTAAACTTTTTAATTTATGAACATTTCATTGACAACGTGACAAAATATGTTTTTCTTGAATAAATGATGAAATAATATTACCACGCCATTTTTTTTAATTTTTCTACTTCCAAGAATAATTTGTTCATGCAAAGAATAATTTATTTACGCACAGTGAACTTTTCGCATATGCGACACGATATACTAAAGGCCCGCTTCCTAGCTACCGCGTCCTTGTCATTGCTAACGACTTCGTTGCCCCCTCAGCAGCTTTTTCTGAATGAAGAATTTTTCAAAACAGACCCACTCCAAATTTTTTTTCTTAAAACCGACCCGTTTTTTTTTTATTTATCAAAACCGACCCGATTTTGTAATTAACAGCTTAATCACCTTCCTAAACAGTCGGGGTTGGCAACCCCGACTATTTAGGACCTTAATTTTTAGGGTTTAAGGCTTCTAATTAGGGTTTAACACCTTCCTAAATAGTCGGGGTTGCCAACCCCGACTGTTTAGGATAGTGATTAAGCTGCTAATTACAAAATCGGGTCGGTTTTGATAAATAAAAAAAAACGGGTCGGTTTTAAGAAAAAAAAATTGAAATGGGTCGGTTTTGAAAAATTCTTCTTTTCTGAATCCCTGATAAAAACCTAATCTTTTTTTTCTTCTTTTCAACAAGAATGCCAACCAAATTACAAACTACCCCCTTCCCGTATCTTTCTATTTTCAGTCCAATTTCTTCATTTTTCTTCTCAATTCCATATATAATTGGTGGGCTGATTCCCCAGAATGAAAACCCTACGTCTTGTTATAACCTCTCAATTGTGATCTGCAAAGAGAATGGATAAGTCCGAGCTGATTGTAGTGGATGTTGATCCTCCGCAGCATGAGAACTCAATTTCAGGTTCCAATCTCCTCTCAAAATCTTTTCTTTTTTTTAAAAAAAAAAAGAAGAAAGAAACTTTTTAATGAATTGGGTGTTTGTTTGATAACTGAGGAAGTGATTCGTGCAAGTAAACAATTTGATAGGTAGCAAATGTCGATATTTGATTTTTCTTTTTTTATCAAATTATTTGTAGACGCCGTCAAACAAGAAGAAACAGTAGGAGTTGCAACGAGCACCGTTTTTTTTTTTCTGATTCAAAAAAGAAAAAAAAAGGTGCTTCTTGCAACCGCATAAATTTCTTTAAAGAACACATTTTTACTTAAAAAAAATACATCCAGTTGTATACAGGCCTAGAACAATTGCACGATGAACCAAGAGGTCTTTTCGACTTGTTGTTAGGGCTAATGCTCCATTTTCAAAGGAGGAATACAATGAGAGTTGATATGAGGAGGTTGTAAGTCATGAGCATTGCCTCTAGAAAGAAAATTGGGAGTGGAGAAACTTGAGAAGGATTGGCAATAAGTATGAATTGTGATACAGAGGTCGCGGGTTTAAAGAACACATTTTTACTTAAAAAAAATACATCCAGTTGTATACAGGCCTAGAACAATTGCACGATGAACCAAGAGGTCTTTTCGACTTGTTGTTAGGGCTAATGCTCCATTTTCAAAGGAGGAATACAATGAGAGTTGATATGAGGAGGTTGTAAGTCATGAGCATTGCCTCTAGAAAGAAAATTGGGAGTGGAGAAACTTGAGAAGGATTGGCAATAAGTATGAATTGTGATACAGATGCCGCGGGTTTAAGCCTTTGAGGCATATCTACATAAATATCGAGAAGAATGGTTTTCTTGGTGCAAATATTGTTTGGCTTTTAAACTAACATCTTCTTCCCCTCGGGTATTTCACTTCAGTGCTTTTTGGTGTGTATATATGCACGGCAATAGATTTTATAGCTGAAGGGTTCGGCTTTATGTTTCGGAAGTGCGTGGAACACAATCATGAAGCTATCGAGCAAAAATTCCCTCGAGAATTGTAGTTAGATTCTCTTAGAACTTGAATGTTGAACTAGATCATAATTCAAACGTCCCTGTACTAAGTTTGTGGTTTATGTGCACGTCAAAAACAGAAAAAACACAAAAGAGACATTTATAAACATTCTGTCCATTTTTTCTTAACAAATAATTTTTGAGAACTCTTCAACTATTTGCGTCCATTTCACTCTGAATGCAAAAGCGAAACATGCTATACCTTCATACCTTGCCATATAGTCCATTTCTCATTGTCCTTTGCATCAAGATTTGTGCCAAAAAAATAAAAGATGCTCAAAAATATGGTAGAAAACCTTCTTATTATCTTCTGTCGAACAAAAAAAAAGGGTTTCTTGGTAAAAGTAGATCAAACGAACAACACCATCTCAAGTTTTCAACTACGTACTTCAGATTATGTTAGATCCTAAGCTCATTATCACTTATGCCTTTGATGGCAGAAAAGAATGCTAGGAATTTATAAAAAGAAGCAGAAGCATTTGGACTCTACAAGCAATATGAATATGTTCTGTAGTCAGACTTGAATAGGTCTTAGCTTCACCAGATTCTTACCATGAAACCTGACACTTCCACATTGTATTTTCCATATTGTAAACTTGTGAGATGCGTAACGTATTTTCTGAATGCCTACGGAATACAAGTTCTTTTTTTTTAACTTCTTCTAGGTTCTATTTTTGAAATATTTTGTCGAGATTGGCATGCATGTTTCCTTAATACCAGAACACATAGGATAGAATATCTGCTCAGGTATGACAGATATTAAACATTTACATTTCCTGCATCAAGTGAGCTATCAAACAACTACATAAGTTCTATTTAGTTCATTTCCCTCAAAAAAGAATTCTATAACTAGCTTCTATGTATTATGACACACATTTAGATGTAGAAGATCGAGATCCTGTCAAAAAGTGCCAATTGTTTACGAAAATGGATTTCCTTGATGTATTATATCACCGATCTTTTGTAATCACAAAAGGGCTTGAATATTGGCTTTGTGTTGTACAACTGAGCCTACGAATATAAATATGATTAAAGAACCATGATGTCACACGTCCTTTTTATCAATACTAGTATTCCGGGTGCACGTGATACGTGCATCCGTAGTGTTGTAGTCGAATTGTCTAGGGAACGAGCATGGAGTTCTCCAGGTTTGAGCTTATTTCCGCAGATTTTTTCAGGCTTGAGGGCATCTCCACTTATTTTTTTCAAATGTGAGGACATTATCTTTTTTTCAACATACGAGGGCATTTTTGGAATTTTTAAAGTTGAAGCTCACACAAACCAAAGGGCTTCCTTTAAATAAAAGTATATAGATAAAGCTCATGTTATTCTAATAAAGGTCGTGATATAGATAGTTACATTTTCAATCTTTTCTTCCCTTCTTTCATACTCAAAATGGTCTCTTTGCAAATACAGGAACAATACGAGAAGCACAAGAACCCCGTCTATCATTGCCAGAAAGAATATCCATACTCAGGGCTCTCGCTCAAGAAACATACAAAACCCATCCTCTCTCTTTCTGGGTCCTGTTAACTCTAAGCAGCACTTCTATGCTCACAGCCTTTCCAGCTTCGAGCATCCTCTCTCGTGTCTACTACTCCAATGGCGGCAACAGCAAATGGATAATTTCTTTAGTATCGGTTGCCGGCTGGCCTTTAACTTTACTCTTCCTGATCCCTCTCTACTTCTTCCTTCAAATTTCTCCAACACCTCTCACACTAAAGCTATCTCTTTGGTACATTTTGTTAGGTTTCCTCAGTGCTGCTGATAATCTTATGTATGCTTGGGCTTATGCTTATCTTCCAGCATCCACTGCCTCTCTCCTCGCTGCATCCTCTCTAGCTTTCTCTTCCCTTTTCGGTTATTTCATCGTTAAGAACAAGCTGAACCTTTCTTCAATTAATGCCATTGCCATTATCACAGCTTCAACTGTCGTTATAGGCCTCGATTCACAATCTGACAGATATCCAGGTATCAGTGATTCTCAGTACAATTTGGGATTCGTATGGGATATTCTTGGCTCAGCTCTTCATGGTCTTATCTTTGCGCTCTCTGAACTAGTTTTTATAAAGATCCTGGGTAGGAGAAGTTTTCATGTTGTGTTAGAGCAGCAAGTGGTGGTATCGTTATTTGCGTTTGTTTTTACCACTGTGGGGACTGTTATCAGTGGAGATTTTAAGAGAATGAGTCTTGAAGCGAAGAATTTTAAGGGCGGGGAGGTTTCTTACGTTATGGTGTTGGTTTGGTCTGCGATTACTTTTCAGCTGGGGGTTCTGGGGGGTACTGCGGTTCTTTTTCTGGCTTCTACTGTTTTTGCTGGCGTTCTTAATGCGGTGAGGGTGCCTATTACAAGTGTAGCGGCGGTTATCTTCTTGCATGATCCAATGAGCGGTTTCAAGATCCTATCTCTGATACTTACTGTGTGGGGATTTGGGTCTTATATCGTTGGTCATACCTCGGTGAGCAAACACTCCTAGCATCAGAACCTGCTGAGACCACTCTTGATAGTACATTTTGTAGTAATTATTCAGTTGGTGAAGCTGGCATTTATTGCGATCATTCACCTGATTCTGATTGTGAATCAACAGAAACATCTTACTACTACTTGCGAATGAAGAGCAGTTGATGAATTCTATTTCTTGTGTGATTTTTGTCCTTATTTTTGTGTAATATTGAAGTATGTCTCATCATATAGGTAAGAATTATTGCTTGGTAGTAGAAATCGAGATAGCTCGATATCGTATGCAGGTTGTAGAATGCCCTTGTTAAATTAGAGGAGGCCGTCTCATGTGGCATATCCAGCCTAAAAAGGCAGCCAAATTTCACAGTTAATTCTCATAGAAGAGAGATTAAGTTGGTGCTAATCTTGTTTATGTCAAAGCACAGTGATATTAGCTAAGAGCTCATTCTTCTTGGGAACTATATTGCTCGTAGCTGACCAATATGTTTAGTTTTCTGTGCATGACATGCATGTACAATCTTAGAGCATCTCTAGAATTATTTCAGGCAGGAATCCTTTTTTTTTAATGAGTATGCTTTTTTGGGAGGCATATGTATCTTTCAAATAACCCATTTCATGCTGTACGGTCTTACTGCAAAGAGACAACTTTTGTGATTATAACCTATAGGTTCCAGACATAATCGATGCATCAAACTTTCTAAAAAAATTGAAGAAAAAAACATCATAATTTCAAATTCCTTCAGAGGTTCATTACAACATTCTCTCAGTGGCAACTCTATTATTGATTATGTTTTGCAGCCAGAAGAAACCACCCTTTTACTACCGGTAACAGGTACCCGATGGTACACGAGGTAGTCACTTAGATAGCTTTTTCTACTCCAAAACAACCATCCGAGCCACAAAATTCTATTTCAAATATCAATCAAGACGACGAAGAAGATATTCAACTTCAACATGCTTGGTTAGAGGCATCACCCAGTCTGCATAAAGGCGAGACACGAGTGAAGGATCAATCTTACATTTTCCTTCATCACCGTCAGCCTTGTCCTCTAAATGAACATTCTGCCCGAACACCTTTGCCTTCTTCGCTACCCTTTTCTTCACCATCTCTTCAACCTTTTCAAATGTCAATAATTTCATCAAGCCATTGGTATCCTGCATATAACACAACATAGTATCCCCATATTATTTAGAATAAAATGAGCTCTCTAAGATGAATAAAGATGCAATGAGATAGATACGATAGGGGTTACCCGAGCACGGATGAGAGGGCTATAAGCTTCTGGAGCTTCTCTGAACTTCACCTCTGCTACATGTTTCCCATAATGGATTCTTCTCGATAGTGCCTGGACAAAGGGAATGCTTTATAAATAATTATGTCCATCTAAGTTCGGCTCTTGAGACTTACTAATTGTGCTTGAAATTAAATGAAACTTTTTGTGAAGGTCCTATTTAGCTTTTGTTCTTGCATTAAGCTTGCGTTGCCTCTCAATAATTCCCTTCTTATTTTTTGAAGGTAAGAATTTAGAACTAGGCATAGGCTATAGAGGAAATAATAATAATCACTTGCAAGCAACAGAGGTACAAGAAACCATAATTAACATCTTAACCATTCTTAGTTGCATAGCAAACAAGATTTGGGACCAAGGACACAAATATAGGGGGAATAATAATAATGAATATTGAATGTTAACCCTTCTTACCTGCAAGCAGACAAGGTCGGCTGCAACTGTTGCCGCATAGTTACCATCGTCACCCTTGCAAGCAAATAGAGGAAGGAATTCATTGAAGTACATATCCCATATGTGCTTGTTGACGCAAACAGATGCAGATGCTGGATGAAATATCTGCAATTGAAATAAAGCATGACACATATGCAGGTAAAGATTAAAAACATCCTCAAGTTCTATCTAAAAAGAAAATTTCCTCAAATTGGAGATTTGATTCTGATTATCGAGAAACGATGACCTGTGGGTAGTCATAAGGAGGAAGCATCGGTGAAGGTAGATCATCAGGGAAGAAGGGATTCTCTTCGGGATTCTGATACCTTCCAACCTGCAAATTATGTGTAACAACAAACTTAGACGATTGTCCATGAGTTACAGTTATTTTCTCTCTTATTTGATGAATAATACTCATTGTTACATAGAGAAGTTACGTCCTCCTTGGCATGTTTTGAAACAAACAATGTAAATAAAATTTTAAAGGAATCTACAAATAATCGATGTAATATTCCTAAGAAGTCAGAACATAACAGTATTTTGTACCATGATAAGTTTTATAACTTATTCATGCTCTTCCAATAATTAATAAATCCCTGGCTTTTTTTTGGGTAACTTCTCAAAAATTCTTAGTTCTTCCACTTCGACGCATGCAGCTTAAGAGAGCAAAGACCAGGAAGAAAAGCAAATTACGAAAAAGATGTAATGACCAATTAGCCAGCACATAATATGCTTGCATAGGTCAAAATTTACAGTTCTCAAAGATAAATATACATATTCAGTTGTTTAATAAATCGTGTGGTTGGTGGCATTAAAAGAACAAGTGCAAAAAAAAATTTGTTACGGCGTTTAACATCAGAAAGGATCAGAGCTCATGTCACTAGTGGAAAAAAATACACCAAATAAATAAATAAATAAATAAATAACAACAAACCATTTGAGCAAAGCTTGTTTTTTTTGTGGGTTTATATCTAAATCCAAAGTTCTAAGCTGAATTACTTTCAAACCCATCCACTTCTAAAATCATCCTCAAACCTGAATTCATTTTTATAAACTCAATTTATTTTTCAGTTGTCATATGATGTGTAAGTTTCTATATTTGGATTACGATGCTATGTTAAAAAACCTTGGGTTTGTAAACAAAAACCCCAAAAGCTAAACCGATCGAGGCCCATTTGGGATGGAACCCGAAAGCAGCAGAAGAGGCGATCAAAATCTGACCTTGGCGTGAGCGGCCTCGGCCTCCCTGACGAAGAGCTTGGCGGGAGAGACGCCCCCGCAATCCTCAGAGCGCCGGTAGGCCTTAGGGTTGAAGGGGAATCTGGACCTCTCGATGAGGGCGAAGACGATGGAGTCTTCTTGCCTGATCAGGGAATCTCTCACTGAACCCAGGCTCAACTCCTTTGAGAGCTCCTCCGCCGACGACGCCATGGCGATGGATGGGGGCTTTCCCTTTCGATTTTTCAGCGGAACTGAGGCAATTGATGAGGACGGCGTGGCGTTAATTTGAAGGGGGCGTTTGATTTGCGTCGACCACGACTCAATTGACGGCAGTGTGACTCGTGTCGTGCGCGCTTAGCCGTGTGGACCCAAGCTGGTGGGACCCGAAACACACGGTTGCTTGCTTGGTAGGAAAAAATATATCAGTATCCGAGGAAATATATGTATAGAAAATAAAAAGGGTGGCACCACAGTCACATCCCCAGTCACACCTTGTGCCACACCCCCTCTCTCAGCTACAGTATACGGGCCCATACATAGGATTAAAAAATCCCATGTGTGGGTCCCGTGCACTGTAGCTGAGAGAGGGGGTGTGACACAAGGTGTGCCTAGGAGTGTGCCTGTACCATTTTCCAAATAAAAAAATAAAGACTTTATCCTATACAGAAGACGCTCAATATCTTATTGAGTGCTAGGAGAATGATATCCGCGTCCGAGGAAATATCTGCATAAGAAATTCAGACTTTATCCATACATTTTCATGTTTGAAGAAAATACACATGACAGGCTCTAAAGTTGGAACTCCACAATGCTACAACTATATAAAAAATTCAATATAAATATTTAGATCAGTGTTGTTGCAATAATAATAAAATGGATTAAAAATGGAGTAGCTGTAAGTTTGCCCAGATTATAGAGCACTCCGATATCAGGAGTCGTGAACCTACGATGACGAAATGCATTGTTTGCTCTAACTTATTTCTAATCAAGCATTCCGACTACATTGGACGAGTTAGGGCCCGTTTAGTTAGAAATTTTTTCTCTTGAAAGCCTGCCGAAGTGTCACTTTTTGGCAAGTTTTCAAGCAAAATCGCATCTTTTCTAAAAGAGACGATTTTGCTTGAAAACCTGCCAAAAAGTAACACTTTTGACAGGCTTTCAATAGAGTTTTTCCCTCAAAAACATGGAACCAAACAGCCCCTTAATGAAATTTGCTGAGGAAATCAAAAGACAGAATAAGAAACATGAGTATTTTGAGAATTTAGTGGCACGTGAGTACATGACCACTTTGGGAAGTTGCGTAGAAACCATCGTGAAATTCCCAAAAGCCAATACGAGAGGCTGCAAGAAAATAGTTCATACCGCTTGCATGTGAATTCACCGGACACAACAACTCACATTCACGGGCATGGAAAATACCGTGAAGATTAACGTCGACGCGGCCGCTCTGTTTGACGGTTCGGCTTGGGGAGTCATTGCCGGAGACCACCTTGGTCACCATATTTACTCCGGTACTGCCTTCGGAACCCCTGCGATTGTCATTGGAGCCTCCACATAGTCCTTTCTTATGGTTGGATGGACATTTTTCTTCAATAAGATTGTCTCGGATTGGCCTTCATCTCATAGAAGCTTTCTTGGTGACTGTTGGACATTGTTCAAAATGTTCAACAAATCCCTTGTTTGTCGTGTTCGTCGAACGGGAAACATGCGTACCCATAGTCTAGCTTAGTATGCCTGTAGATACCTCGTTTTCGGACTCATGTAACGGTCCAAACTATATATGTACTCAATTATTCTAGATGCCATGTAATTCCTTCTAAAGAAAACAATCCATGGTTTTATTCACACTCAAATCCAAAAACAACACCATAATGCGCTTGATAGAACGTGCTAAGTGCCAAAGTATTTGTAAGAATAATGGAATAACTCCCAACACCCATTTTGAGAACTGCATCCATGCTAACGTATGCGAACACGAATACTGATCATCGACATTAGAAATACCCAAACATAACAAAACCAAAACACTTTGATAGGCCATTACCGATCATCGACATTAGAGATACCCAAACATTTCAAACCAAAACACTCTGATAATAGGTCACAAGTCCGTATCAAGAAAGATAAAATTCCTTGATTCACATAAAAATGAGATCCGACAACACAGATTCACAACTAGCATGTTATAAACTTAGGCTTTGGGAAACAATGCAGCAGGACATGAGGTTGTACCGGTAACTGAGAGGCATAAGAAACACTTCCATCAGGAAGCCTCTGCTCGAAACACCAGTGGTATTACTAAAACGGATAAGAATCTTAAATCTCATTTAACTTTACCCAAGGTTATTTATAACATAGCATTTGCAAATTCATAGAGAAAGTAGGTACGGGAAAAGGGTAGTAAGCAGTACACATAAGCCTCAAGGGTGAACTGATACCAAGAGTTTACAGTCTCCAGTATAAACTCTCCCTCCCATTTTGGACAAACTGACGTAAGAATCAACATAGACAAGGTCCCATATCTAAAAAATATTGCTTAAATATTTTTAGCGACATTCACCCCTACAAGAATGAATCGTTCGATAGATAGATATATGAGAAAGCACTACTTGGGGCCAATGTCCTTGAGAGCACAAATCTGCTCTTCTCCCATAGCAGACATGACACTCACCACAAGGTCCTTGCCCTCAGCAAACCCATCTTTAATCTGCATTCCAAGAAAACCAAAAGAGAAGATGATATGATAATCAGGAAGCAGTTAAAAAATATATTTTTAAGAAAATTTCTAATGCCAGACAAAATTGCCCCCATTGCTGCATAAAAGTACATTACTATTGAAGCTAAAATTGAAAATTCAGTGGAAAATAGAGAGAGAAAAACATGTGCGTCTTTCATGATGACAGAAAGGTGAGAGCATCAAATGAAGCCCAGTAGATACTCGGTTTTGAGAAACTCAAAAGCTGGTGTGAAAGGGTTCTTAGGAGGCTATTGCCAAAACGGGCCCAAACTATGAACCTTAAATTATCAGTTTTTTAATGTTGACTAGCTTAACTGCCAAGACTGGCCCAAACAATGAACCTTAAATATCAGTTTTTAATGTTAAAGTTGAATCAGGTTAAGATGATCAGCCCTGTCAGAAACAGATGACTGTTTACTAAGATTATTTGTCTTAATTTTCATAGAGAAATACCAAATCATGATGGACCGGTGCACTTCAAATACATAGACATGGACCAATTTGACCATATCTTTTGTCCCTGAATAGTTAGCACATCTTGGTCTGTGTGATAAACAAATTAAAAAAAAAGAATAAATTGAGCATGCTACATAGGTAACTGCTAACCATAATGCTTTCAGCCTAAGTGAAATTATTACTGAATTGTACTAGTGGTATTTAGCACTTTAAAGCATGTAAACAACCACATCAGAAACTCAGTCTTATCATGTTGTATGCATGTCTGATAATCATAATGCTTGCAGCAGTGCTGCGTTTTTTTTTTCAGATTTTTTATAGTTTTACTTTGTAGTTCAGAGCTACTGGACTCTGCTTGGCTTCTAAAATAGGGAATAAAAGAGACATCCTTAAAGAATTTCTAAAGACCACATCTGGTTAGTTTCATCTGTACTTTGAGGACTTGTCCTTTTTCATGCATTTAAATTCTACAGTCTTAATCATGATTGCTAATACATTGATGATGCCCATCCTTTCTAATGGCTAAGGTTCAAAAGCAATACATTCTCATTTCCTAAATAGAAATTAAAATGGCCCAGTCTTATAAAAATCACTAATCATATTTGTTCAACATAAATTCACTAATCTAACTCAGAATCATGCAGAGAAGAACGGAAAATACTCACCTGGGTAAGCAGATTTTCATCAGTGGGAAGCTTCAGGTCATCCTTGGTATTTCCATTCTCAGTCAACAGGCTCACCTGCAAGCATCAACATTATGATCAACTGTGTAATTTGGAATAGCAGGTCCGAGCATAAAGTCCAATGTTATAATAAAGTGTATACGCACAAAGCCGTCTTCAGATATATCAATGAGCTGATAGTCAGTACGATTAACATGAGGAACCTGCAAGTTTGACAAATAATGAATTCAACCAGTTATAAAATTAGTATATAACCTGGTCATGTTCTGAAAAAAGGACCCCGAAGAATACATACATCACA
Source organism: Asparagus officinalis (assembly GCF_001876935.1). Taxonomy (NCBI): domain Eukaryota; kingdom Viridiplantae; phylum Streptophyta; class Magnoliopsida; order Asparagales; family Asparagaceae; genus Asparagus; species Asparagus officinalis. The sequence goes on along the minus strand of NC_033798.1, from coordinate 127,869,189 downwards.
GTTATGGGAGGATGGCACAATATCCTCAAGCTTCTTAGCAGTGAATATGTCTATTGCCACAAAGTGACACTTAGCATGACCATGCTTCCCAGTTTTAGAGGTTGAAACCTCAACAACCTGTAGCCACTAAACATCTCTGCAAACCATAATAGTACATAAGCATACAAGAGATATGCCGGTGTACTTTTCAAGATTACCCCTCACGTAAAAATACACAAATCCACAAACATAATGAATGACTATTCTTCTTAATATGCGGATGATAACTGGAGCTTCTCTCCCATGGAAGAGATGTCAAGTCACGCACTCTGTATCAGTTTGGATACAGAGTACAGACAATTAGCTAACTGGCAATCCCAGAAGACAAGGAAGGCAGTTTACATGCCTAGTACTGTTACACTGACCCGGCTTCTTACCTTAGAAACAGACTTACCCTGGAAAATTTAGATTTTATAATAGATTGGTTCGATGGGTCCAATGCTGAACAACAACCATAATGGTCTATTAAATCACAAATGTTTCTATTGAGGAAATTCCGGATAAACATGTAGCAAAAATTTGGCAGATTTTTTTCCCCACATGAATAAAAGGGTTTAAAGCGTGTGCATGCCTAAAAGCATCAAAATTGAATGTAACAAGGCAAGAATAACCAAATTAAGTTCTCCAAAAAGAAGATTCTTTCTCTTTACAATAAACAAGCAGCAAAGGTATTCAGTTGCATACAAATTTATTGACTCAAGGCCAGGAATAAGAAATGGTTAATGTATATATATTGAAATGGCATTAAGATTGTAAATGGATGAGTAGAACAGTATAGGATCCAAAGTAAGACCTTTTTGAATTTTAGTCCAACTAGTCTTTTAGCCAGTGCCAAGCATTGGGCTATGAATTTCTCATTTATTCCAGATGATTTCCCCCATAGGTTTCCCCCATATCCTGCACTTTTCACGTCCTAATGTTAGTGTGTACAGTTTGTACTCACACATAAATTTATATATTAATATTTCTGTTTATTATTTATATAATTTATATTTGGGCTATGAATTTCTGATTTATTCCAGAATTTTTTCCCCTATATGTTTACCCTATATCCTTTACGTTTCGTGTCCTAATGTTAGTGTGTACAATTTGTACTCACACATATAAATTTATATATTGATCTATTTATTATGTATGTAATTTATATTTAAAGAATTTGCACTTATAATATAATATTCTAAATGATTATTTTCCGTGTTCATTTTTCTTTATTTTTTATGCATTTTTAATAGCTTCAAAACCAAGTTATATTACTATGTGTGGAATATTAAATTTATAAGGTTAGTAATATTTGTTTACTCTTTTATTATTATATGTTAATATAGTAATTAAAATTTTGAAGTTATTTAAATAGTAATATTTTTTTCATTAGTTTACTAATTACAATTTATGAATACCATTTATCCCAATTTGTTTTTATGTATACAATTTAATTTGTTTTGGTGTACCTGTTACTTAGTATACTGTATTCAAATTCATAAATACACTTTACAAATAGAAAATCATATATATGTTTATAAGTTATTTTCTAAAAGCTAAAATCATGCATAAACTAATTGATTTTTTTTTCATTTTCGAGGTAAGCAAATTGGGGCAGTAGTCTAGGTTAACTTAGAGTTCTTTCTCTCCTGCAACCGCCTCCCGTAGAGAGGCAAAAACCCTTCCAAATCAATGTGAAATAATAAGGTTATTGATCTCTATTTTTTACCTTGCTTTAGCAAACAAATTATGATCTTGGATTGCAATTTCTTTTACATGCATTCTGCTTCAGTACATGTATGGTTTTATTGATCTTTTATATTTTAATTTTGATCTCGGAAGGGAATTGTGATCTCGCCTAAGATTTTAAAATTTGAAAATTTTATTGCAAATAAATAATCTGGTTAGTGATCTCTTTTCCCCCCTTGATTTAGCTCAGCAAATTTGATCTTGGATTTTAATTTCTTTTACATGCAATGTGTCGTAGTACACTTTAGGCTGTACTGATATTTTCTTTTTTATTTTTCATCTCGCAAGGGAATTTATCTCGCATAACATTTCACTCTTATTGTATGTTTAAATCATGTTTATGTTCATTTTCAATTGCATTTCACAGTTATATTGTTCTTCCTGTTAACAGAAAAAAAAAAAGCTTTATCTTATGCACAACAGAAAATTGTAAGAACACTTTATCTCTTATGCACCCCGTGAAGTACCTAGATAACTGAAAAAACAGCAGCACTTTGTGAAAAGACAAGAAAATGCAGAACTCTCACAAAATTACCTTAGCTTCCTCCAATGTTACATATCATGGAAACCATATTTATGCAGCAAGAGATGCCAAGCGAAGCATAGAATGTGATGAAAGAATGTTGATCAATTGCACTAAGTTAACGACCTCTTGATTCAAAAGAAAAGAAGACACTTGGATACACAAAAGGGAGATACTATTGACTATGGATTCATTCATATATAACATTCAGGGGTCCTTACTCTAGTAAAACCGGGATTCTGCTCCAGTGATATATCACTTGTATGATTTTATCAAATCACATTAGCCGCCAACAACAGCTCAGCGTAAAAATATAAATCACATTATGAATCTCACTTCAAAAACTGTAAAAATATGCTGACAATCAATAAAAAGTGGACATACAAGAACAACAAGACTTAACATATCAGATACCTGAAAAAGGCAACACTTTAAAATGGACATCAATGTAAAAAATGCAGACACATGCTAAGTGCTAACAATTGAATGCTGATCCATTCATAATATTTTTAATAAAAATTAGGGTTTTGCTCCAATTATACATCAGATTTAGGGTTATCAAATCAATTTAGCTAAGAGCAACAAATCAACTCAACAAAATAAAAAAGGAAAATAGCATCAAGAACCTCAAACCAAAAAAGCAGAAAATATGCAGAGAAATCAATAAAAATCCGAGATGCACAAGAAACAACTGTCAACGTCTGAGATACGCAAAAAGGGCACCAATTGAAGACGGCCACCAGTATAAACATCGAGTATTGATCCATTCCTAAATAAAATTTGCTGGTTCCCATCGTACCAGCAGAACTAGGGTTTTGCTCAGTGATCTATCAAGATTTTAGGGTAAACACGGGAAAACGTATAAAAAAATGCAAAAAATCAATAAAATGCCCAAAAAGAAAAGTCAACGTCTGAGATTGCACAAAAAAGGGCAACACTTGAAAAAGTACATAACTGCTGGTTATCGATCCATTAACACATTTCCCAAAAAAGAATTAGGGTTTTGCTCCGGTAAAGACGTCAGATTTAGGGTTACCGATTCACTTAATCCAACAACAACAACAACAACAGCTCAATCTAACAAACTAGAGATATAAATACCATCACAGACATAACTTTAAACACTATGAATAAATTTAAAAAAAATAGAATTTAATAAAGAAAAACCCCAGATGGATGGATGAATACCTTGCAGGGCCTGTTCTTGATGACGATGTACCCGTTCTTTCGGATCGTACCCGCTTGCTGCGGGTAGGTCTTCGACGCACCCGCATCCGCCTTCGACTCGAAATGGTGCTCCTCATCCGACATTTTCTCTCTCCTCTCTCTCTCTCTTTCAGAAATTCGTTGAAGAAAAAAGCTTGGAGAGGAGGGGAGGAGACCGCTGGGGTTTATAAAGGAAGAAGCATTTCGATCCTTGTCCGGATCGACGGTCCAGATCTCTCCTGGGGAGGAATCTGATCCGTTGGGTGTTGGGGAATTTACGACTTTTTAGACCGAATATTTCGCTTTTTTTTCTTTTTCTTTTTTTGTTTTTTTAATTTAATTACTCTTGTGGGCGTGTGTACTGTTGACTCTTCTTTACTGCTGCCAATGAAATTTTGATTTTTCCAGATATATAAAGATAGGGATGGGTATCTCAAAAATGGGCCGTGCACATTAAACATGCGTAGGCTCTTGGGCTGCCACAGGAGCCGTCATATGGCGCACGTGCGATGCACGGAGTTATTATTATTATTGGATCTGTAATTTTTCAAGAAAAAACAAACATCGCAATTTTCAATTTTCATAAATGAAAGGTAAAAATCTGTCCATGCCCCAAAAATATAAAGTTCATGTGACGAGGCCCCTCATAGTTTTTTCCATATGAATTAACCCCTTGAAGTGTGACACTTTGTACTGCAGCTCATTTTTAGCTATTATTACATATCAGCTAAGCTAAAATCCTCAAATTATCATTATCCTCTCTTCTTAATCCGTCAGACCCAACACTCACACTCATCTTCTCTCTCTCTCTCTCTCTCTCTCTCTCTCTCTCTCTAAAACTACGAGCTTTCTCAAGCTCCTCACCTTGGCCCTGGCCCTCCTCGCTGTCGCCGCCTCCGCTCAGGCCCCCAAGGCTCCTCTCGAGTTTACCGCTGCCTCCTTCGCCCATCCTTGTCGCCGTAGATTGCCCCCCCCCCCGCCATAGAAACTATTGCGCTGTCAAAACAAACGTGTACAGTACAATTATGAACATAATTTACAAATTAAACCAATCAACTACAACTACAGGAGCACACACCATGGGCAAGACACGTTTCCACTACATCCACGACCGGTGGAGCTCAGCTTTTAATTGATTCATTGTTGTACTTCTCTCAGAGGTTGAGATGATGAAGGAACGATTCGCAGTATTCGAAGTGATATAACAAGAGGTAGAAAATGAGCCCAAGTGAAAGGAAGATACCGTGTGGAAGACAATATAAATGGCTACACACCGGCGAAGACGGTGGTGAAAACGAAGACCGGAGGTGGCCGGAAAACGCGCGCGAAGTCGGCACGGTGCTGCTGTTTTCTGGTTGCTGCTATCGTCGAGCGATGTTTCGGACGTTACCGAGAGAGATAAAGAATGAGTTAGAGCATGATACAAATTGAAGGTGATAGGCAATATGTAGGGCTACTCACCAAAGAAGAAAATGACGGAAACAGAGATTGGAGGTGATCGAAAAGTGTGTGCGAAATCGGTACAAAACTACAGCTTTCTGCAGTACAATTTCTCACCGTTCGGGTTTGTTCTTTGCTGTTTGGAGCTTTTCGTTGCTGTCCGGGCTTGTCGGAGGTGGGAGGAGGTTGTCGGGGGTCGTCGGGGTGTCTCAGTGGGCTTCGTCGGAAGTGGGATGGGCTTTTCTACGTTCCTAAGAGCCTAGAACTAAGATGAATTAAAGCTAGAACTAGCTAGAACTAACATGGGACGGGTTAGAACTAACATTGCATTAGAACTAACATGGTATAAGTTAGAACTAATATGGCACAAACTGATCATTTACTATCTGATGTCATTCAAATCTGAAAAAAAACTCAAAAGACTAAAGTTGAAGGTCTCTTCAACGGCTTTCTAACAAGTCTTAAATCACCTCATTCTGAGTTCGGACGGAGAAATTATAATAAAAATAACAATATAAACTAACATGTCACAAACTGTATGTAAGATCTGGAAAAGTCTAAAAGACCAAAGTTGTAGATCTCTTCAATAGCTTTTCAACAAATCTTAAATCACCTCATTTCGACTTCGGATGGAGAAATTACAGTGGAAACAACAATGTAAACTAACATGATGTAGATTAGAACTAACATAACAAAAGTTAGAACTAACATGACATAAGTTAGAACTAACATGGCATAAGTTAGAACTAACATGACACAAACTGGTTATTTACTATCTGATACCCTTCGAATCTGAAAAACCTCAAAAGACCAAAGTTGTAGGTCTCTTCAACGGCTTTCCAACAAGTCTTAAATCACCTCATTCTGAATTCATACGGAGAAATTACAGTAAAAACAATAATATAAACTAATATGTCACAAACTGTATGTAAGATCTGGAAAAGTCTAAAAGACCAAAGTTGTAGATCTCTTCAACAGCTTTTCAACAAATCTTAAATCACCTCATTTCGACTTCGGATGGAGAAATTACAGTGGAAACAACAATGTAAACTAACATGGTATAGATTAGAACTAACATAACAAAAGTTAGAACTAACATGACATAAGTTAGAACTAACATGGCATAAGTTAGAACTAACATGACACAAACTGGTTATTTATTATCTGATACCCTTCGAATCTGAAAAACCTCAAAAGACCAAAGTTGTAGGTCTCTTCAAAGGCTTTCCAACAAGTCTTAAATCACCTCATTCTGAGTTCAGACAGAGAAATTACAGTGAAAACAATAATATAAACTAACATGTCACAAACTGAATATAAGATCTGGAAAAGTCTAAAAGACCAAAATTGTAGGTCTCTTCAAAAACTTTCCAATAAATTTTAAATCACCTCATTCCGACTTCGGACGGAAAAATTACAGCGAAAATAATAATATAAACTAACATTGTGTAGATTAGAACTAACATAACAGAAGTTAGAACTAACATGGCATAAGTTAGAACTAACATGACATAAGTTAGAACTAACATGGCACAAGTTGATCATTTACTATCTGATGTCGTTCGAATCTGGAAAAGCTCAAAAGACCAAAGTTGTAGGTCTCTTCAATGGCTTTCCAGCAAGTCTTAAATCACCTCATTCTGAGTTCGGACGGAGAAATTACAGTGAAAACAATAATATAAACTAACACGACACAAACTGTGTGTAAGATCTGGAAAAGTCTAAAAGACCAAAGTTGTAGGTCGCTTCAACAGCTTTCTAATAAATCTTAAATCACCTCATTCCGACTTTGGAAGGAGAAATTACAGCAAAAACAATAATGTAAACTAACATGGTGTATATTAGAACTAACATAACAGAAGTTAGAACTAACATGACATAAGTTAGAACTAACATGGCACAAACTGATCATTTAATATCTGATATTGTTCGAATCTGGAAAAACTCGAAAGACCAAAGTTGTAGGTCTCTTCAACGGCTTTCCAACAAGTCTTAAATTGCCTCATTCCGAGTTCGGACGGAGAAATTACAGCGAAAACAACAATGTAAACTAACATGACACAAACTCTATGTAAGATCTGAAAAGTCTAAAAGATCAAAGTTGTAGGTCTCTTCAACAGCTTTCCAACAAATCTTAAATCATCTCATTCTGACTTCGGATGGAGAAATTATAGCGAAAACAATAATATAAACATGACACAAACTATATGTAAGATCTGGAAAAGTCTAAAAGACCAAAGTTGTAGGTCTCTTCAACAGCTTTCCAACAAATCTTAAATCACCTCCTTCCGACTTCGAACAGAGAAATTATAGCGGAAACAATAATGTAAACTAACATAGTGTAGATTAGAACTTACATAACAGAAGTGAGAATTAACATGGCATAAGTTAGAACTAATATGACACAAATTGGTTATTTACTATCTGATACCATTTGAATTTGGAAAAGCTCAAAAGATCAAAGTTGTAGGTCTCTTCAACGGCTTTCCAACAAGTCTTAAATCACCTCATTCCGAGTTCGGACGGAGAAATTACAGCTAAAATAACAATATAAACTAACATGACACAAACTGTATGTAAGATCTGGAAATGTCTAAAAGACCAAAGTTGTAGGTCTCTTCAACAGCTTTCCAACAAATTTTAAATCACCTCATTCCGACTATGAACGGAGAAATTACAACGGAAATAATAATATAAACTAACATGGTGTACATTAGAACTAACACAACAGAAGTTAAAACTAACATGACATAAGTTAGAACTAATATGACATAAGTTAAAACTAACATGACACAGACTTTTGTAATTTCTCTGTTCGAACTCGGAATGAGGTGATTTAAGACTTGTTAGAAATCCGTTGAAGAGACCTACAACTTTGGTCTTTTGAGCTTTCCCAGATTCGATCGACATCAGATAGTAAATGACCAGTTTATGCCATGCTAGTTCTAACTTATGCCATGTTAGTTTTAACTTCTGTTTTGTTAGTTCTAATCTACACCATGTTAGTTTACATTGTTGTTTCCGCTGTAATTTCTCCATCCGAAGTCGGAATGAGGTGATCTAAAATTTGTTGGAAAGCTGTTGAAGAGGCCTACAACTTTGGTCTTTTAGATTTTTTCTGATCTTACATACAATTTGTGTCATGTTAGTTTATATTGTTATTTTTGCTGTAATTTCTCCGTCCGAACTCGGAATGAGATGACTTAAGACTTGTTGGAAAGCCGTTGAAGAGACCTACAAATTTGGTCTTTTGAGTTTTCTATATTCAAACGGCATCAGATAGTAAATGACCAGTTTCTGCTATGTTAGTTCTAACTTATGCTATGTTAGTTCTAACTTATGTCATGTTAGTTCTAACTTCTGTTATGTTAGTTCTAATCTATACCATGTTAGTTTACATTGTTGTTTTTACTATAATTTCTCCGTCTGAAGTCAGAATGAGGTGATTTAAGATTTGTTAGAAAGCTGTTGAAGAGGTATACAACTTTGGTCTTTTAGACTTTTTCAGATCTTATATACAGTTTTTGTCATGTTAATTTATATTGTTGTTTTCACTGTAATTTCTCCGTCCGAACTCGGAATAAGGTGATTTAATACTTGTTGGAAAGCCGTTGAAGAGACCTACAAGTTTGGTTTTTTGAGATTTTCCAGATTCGAACGGCATCAGATAGTAAATAGCCAGTTTGTGTCATATTAGTTTTAACTTATGACATGTTAGTTCTAATTTATGCCATGTTAGTTCTAACTTCTGTTATGTTAGTTCTAATCTACACCATGTTAGTTTACATTATTATTTCCACTATAATTTTTTCGTCCAAAGTCGGAATGAGGTGATTTAAGATTTATTGGAAAGCTGTTGAAGAGACGTACAACTTTGGTCTTTTAGACTTTTCCAGATCTTATATTCAGTTTGTGACATGTTAGTTTATATTGTTATTTTCGTTATAATTTTTTCGTCCGAACTCGGAATGAGGTGATTTAAGACTTGTTGGAAAGCCGTTGAAGAGACCTACAACTTTGGTCTTTTGAGTTTTTCCAGATTCGAACAAAATCAGATAGTAAATGATTAGTTTGTACCATATTAGTTCTAACTTATGTCATGTTAGTTATAACTTATGCCATGTTAGTTCTAGTCCGCCTTATGTTAGTTCTAGCTTTAATTCATCTTAGTTTTAGGCTCTTGGGCTCTCAAGTTAGTTCTAACTTGCCTCATGTTAGTTCTAACCCGCACCATGTTAGTTCTAGTCCGTCTCATGTTAGTTCTAGCTCTAATTCATCTTAGTTCTAGGCTCTTGGGCTCTCAAGTTAGTTCTAACTCACCTCATGTTAGTTCTAGTCTGCCCCATATTAGTTCTAGCTAGTTCTAGCTCTAATTCATCTTAGTTCTAGGCTCTTGGGAATGGAGAAAAGCCCATCCCACCTCCGACGGAGCCCACCGAGACACCCCAACGACCCACGGCAACCTCCTCCCACCTCCGGCAAGCCCGGACAGCGACGAAAAGCTCCAAACAGCAAAGAACAAACCCGAACGGCGAGAAATTGCACTGCAGAAAGCTGCAGTTTTGTGCCGACTTCGCACACACTTTTCGATCACCTCCAATTTCTGTTTCTGTCAATTTCTTATTTGGTGAGTAGACCTACATATTGTCTATCACCTTCAATTTGTATCACGCTCTAACTCATTCTCTATCTCTCTCGGTAACGTCCGAAACATCGCTCGGCGACAGCAGGAAGCAGAAAGCAGCAGCGTCGTGCCGACTTTGCGCTCTTTTTTCGGCCACCTCAGGTCTCCGTTTTCACCGCCGTCTTTGCCGGTGTGTAGCCCTTTATATTGTCTATCACACTGTATCTTTCTTTCACTTAGGCTCATTTTTTACCTCTTGTTATATCGTTTCGAATACTGCGAATTGTTCCTTCATCATCTCAACCTCTGAGAGAAGTACAACAACGAATCGATTAAAAGCTGAGATCCACAGGTCATGGATATAGTGGCAATGTGTCTTGCCCATGGTGTGTGTTCCTGTAGTTGTAGTGGATTGGTTTAATTTGCAAATTGTGTTCATAATTGTACTGTACACGTTTGTTTTGACAGCGTAATAGTTTCTACGACGGGGGAGCGGCGACAATCTACTGCGACGAGGATGGGCGGAGGAGGGGAGGTGAGGCGGCGGCGAACTCGAGGGGAGCCTTGGGGGCCTGAGCAGAGGCGGCGACGGTGAGGAGGGCGAGGGCCAGGAGAAAACTCATAGTTTTAGAGAGAGAGAGAGAGAGAGAGAGAGAGAGAGAGGAAATGAGTTTTGGGTCTGAGGGATTGAGGAGAGAGGATAAGAATAATTTGGGGTTTAGTTTAGAAAACTCATAGTTTTAGAGAGAGAGAGAGAGAGAGAGAGAGAGAGAGAGGAAATGAGTTTTGGGTCTGAGGGATTGAGGAGAGAGGATAAGAATAATTTGGGGATTTTAGTTTAGCTGGCAAGTAATAATTGCTAAAAAGGGGGTTACAGTACAAAGTGTCACACTTCAAGGGGCTGATCCACATTGGGGAAACTATGAGGGGCCTGATCACATAAACTTTCTCTTTGTGGGGTCTGGACACATTTTTCCCTAAACAAAAAGAAGTTAAAGCTTAATTGTTAATATCTTTTAATAAAAGTAAAGTAATTCCATTATACATTGTACATGAACTTGGTTTTACATTATACATGAAGGAGGGAAGGAAAAAAAAAGAGTAGTTATATATATGGATCAAATTATATTATTATTATATAGTTAAAAAAAAAAGATTCACGTGAAGATATAAAGAGGCACTTTTTGAAAAAATTAACTGGAGTTAGCAATTACATTCCTAGATTGTGGTCAGATGTCTGATATTCTAAAGTACCAACTCCTCTTTTTAAAACTTACAAATCAACCTATTCAAATGCAAATTTTAATTTCTCATGAAAAAGGGAAAAATGTGTCCAGGCCCCAAAAGCAGAAAGTTCATGTGACCCGCCCCCTTGTATTTTGCCCCATGTGATTCAGCCCCAAATACACATTGTATTTGTGTTAAGGCCCCAAAGTACCAGATCCTGAGAAAAACCCAACAAAAGTTACAAATTTACCCTTTGATTTGATTGAGCTTGGTAACTGCGCCCATCCCTTTAACCCCATCCCATCTCTCTCTCTCTCTCTCTCTCTCTCTCTCTCTCTCTTATTATGTTTCAGATATGGTCACGTTACATCAAATATTGCAGAGTCATTCAACAAATGGATACATGAGGCTAGGCTACTACGGATACTTCAACTGGTAGAGCACATACGTAAACAGATTATGGTTCGTATGAATGAGCGACGAACCATGGCTGAAAGTTGGAATCAATTTCTTTGCCCCAAAGCTGAACTTGCTCTCAAAGAGAACATGGAAAATGGTCGTCCATTGGAGGTTCGTCAGTCCCACACAGGATTATTTGAGGTACAATCCCATAGATCTTGTCAAGTGGATCTAGACAATAAAACATGCACTTGCCGTGGGTGGGATGTAACCCGTGTCCCTTGCAAACATGCATGCGCATCCATTATGTTTATGAAAAGGGATGTCTACCAGTTCTGTGACTGGTTTATGACGGTTGAAGCCTTTAAAAAGAGCTACGAGCCAATCCTCTACCCTATCCCTGACTTTGAGAAGCGCATCGTGCCAAGGGATGAGATACAGATCCTACCTCCACTTACAACAAAAAGGAAAGGGAGAAATAAAACCAGGCGTATCAACAACAGAACTGTTTACACGCGGCCAGTAAAATGTTCTCGATGTCATATGGAAGGTCATAACCGTAAAACATGTAATGAATCTATAGCTGACTAAGTGTTTGATATGTTGAAGTGTTTTCGTCCCAGTATGCAACAAATATTTTGTTTTTTTCCGATTGAATGTTTACTCTTTGTTAATCGGGAACTAACATCAGCTTACACTAGATAAAAAGTTGTAAGTAACAAAACAACTATCATATTAGGCCTAACACGCTTAAAAGAATAGAACTAACATCTCAGTTATTCGATGCGCTCGAGGGGCTAGGAGTAACAAGCCAAAGAATAGAACTAACTTGGTATCAGATAGTACTAACATGTGCAGAAGCAGAACTGACTTGGATCGGAACAGATTACAGAATAGAACTAACACTCTACAGGATAGCACTAACACTCTACAGACTTGAACTAATACTGTGCAGAATAGAACTAACACTCTACAGATTAGAACTAACACTGTGCAGATTAGAACTAACACTCTACAGAATAGAACTAACACTGTGCAGATTAGAACTAACACTCTACAGAACGGAACTAACACTGTGCAGAATAGAACTAACACTCTACAGATTAGAACTAACACTGTGCAGATTAGAACTAACACTCTACAGAATAGAACTAACACTGTGCAGATTAGAACTAACACTCTACAGAATAGAACTAACACTGTGCAGATTAGAACTAACACTCTACAGAATAGAACTAACACTGTGCAGATTAGAACTAACACTCTACAGAATAGAACTAACACTGTGCAGATTAGAACTAACACTCTACAGAATAGAACTAACACTGTGCAGATTAGAACTAACACTCTACAGAATAGAACTAACACTGTGCAGATTAGAACTAACACTCTACAGAATAGAACTAACACTGTGCAGATTAGAACTAACACTCTACAGAATAGAACTAACACTGTGCAGATTAGAACTAACACTCTACAGAATAGAACTAACACTGTGCAGATTAGAACTAACACTCTACAGAATAGAACTAACACTGTGCAGATTAGAACTAACACTCTACAGAATAGAACTAACACTGTGCAGATTAGAACTAACACTCTACAGAATAGAACTAACACTGTGCAGATTAGAACTAACACTCTACAGAATAGAACTAACACTGTGCAGATTAGAACTAACACTCTACAGAATAGAACTAACACTGTGCAGATTAGAACTAACACGCTACAGAATAGATCTAACATGGTATAGATTAGAACTAACACGCTCCAGAATAGAATTAACATTGTATAATTTAGAGATAGCTTGTTATAAAATAGAACTAACTTGTATAAATTAGAACTAACTTGGCATAAATTAGAACTAACGTGGCATAAAATTAGAACTAACATGGTATAAAATTAGAACTAACTTGTTATAAAATAGAACTAACTTTGTATAAATTAGAACTAATGTGGTTAGTTCTAATTTTTACCAGCTCGTGTTAGTTTTAATTTATTTAATGTGTTAGTTCTAGTGTTAGTTCTAACAGATATCGTGTTAGTTGTAATTTATTTAAGTCATTAGTTCTACGTAATTGTTGGGTCTAAACGCCATGTTAGTTCTATTTAATGATGTGTTAGTTCTAGCTTCTCTAGTGTTAGTTCTAACTGGTATCGTGTTAGTTCTAATTTATTTAAGTCGTTAGTTCCAGCGTAATTGTTAGGTCTAAATGTCATATTACTTCTACTTGATGATGTGTTAGTTCTAGCTTCTCCAGTATCAATTCTAACATGTATCGTGTCAGTCCTAACAGGAGCTCAACTAGAACTAATATAGCCACTAGAACTAACGCTTATATTAGAACCAACACTAGCTGGAAGTAGAACTAACATTAAATAAGTCAGAACTAAATTAGAACTAACATAGAACAACATAAAATAAGTTAGAACAAACATTAAATAACTTAGAACTAACATTAGAACTAACATGAATTAGAACTAAATTAGAACTAACATAAAATAAGTTAGAACTAACATTAAATAACTTAGAACTAACATTAAATAACTTAGAACTAACATTAAATAACTTAGAACTAACATGAGTTATTGCTCATGATAGAGTTCAAAAAAGGGCGGGAAATTTCCCTCTATTTTTTCCATCAGATTGCATTAATGGGCGTGACTTTCCATGTAGTTTGTGGACCAGACGTCTAGGGAAGATAAGTGGAGGGGCAATTTCGGGTTTTTTTTCAAAATACAATCTCTTTTTTTATACTGCTGATGTGGAGGGGCCTTAAAATATTAAATGGTACTTTTTGGGGCTGAATCACATGGGGCAAAATACAAGGGGGCGGGTCACATGAACATTCTGCTTTTGGGGCCTGGACACATTTTTCCCAAAAGACTTTGTGGTTCTCACTGTTTTCTGGTCAAAGTTGGGGGAAAGGTACCTTTAATAATTTTAAAAAAATGTTGAGAAGGACAAATTGTTTTGCTTTTCTTCTATTCTCAGAATTGATGGTGATATATGATTCCTCCCTCATCCTATTGTTCACGTCAATAAGTAAGAAGTCTATTTATTTTGGAAACCACCAAGAAATTTTAAAATATTGCTTTAGATCACATTTACATATATACTCGCTTTCAAGTTGTAATTTCAGACTATTGAATTCAGATTTTGTATAAAAAAAGCATGATCCTACTTCGTTGTGTATCACTTACCTCTTTTTCAGATTTTGTATAAAAAAAAGTATGATCCTACTTCGTTGTATAAAAAAAGCATGATCCTACTTCGTTGTGTATCACTTACCTCTTTTTCCTAAGTTTTGAATATCACCTTATTTATTGCCTTTGTGAATATAAACAAATGAAAATATTGTGTCAAAACTTTAAATAAACATGGAAAATTTGCTGAAATATTTGAGTCTTTTCGTTAGTGGTTATCCTTTTGTTACCTTTTTGAAGCTATAGAACGGATGATATGAGGGAACAACCTGTTAGCCAATGAAAATTAGTTCCTTGAAATGAACACGGTTTATATATATATACTAGGTAGAATGCACGTGGTCAAATATTATAATTATTGATTTTTAGTTTATGTATTTACTATAACATAGTTGTAAAAAAGTTTATGATTATCATAATATATTAAAAAGTTTCAGTTATTTCAATATATAAAATCTTGTTGGTTTTAACATTTTACCTTACACATAATTAGTGAGGTTTAAAGTCTTAAAATATTAATGATCTAAGAGCAATTTAATAATTTGGAATTCTAATTTTAAAATATTAATGATGTAAGTACCAATATCTAAAAAACTATTATTATTAATAAAAAATAAATCTTAAATTCATCAACGTAAAATGATAGGTTTATTTGGTCATAGAGGATTTTGTTTAATTATAAAGAAATCACTCGCGCCTATTATCTACTTCCACTTTCTATTATCTCGTGACCGAGTATTATATATATTCAAAAACTTTTTTATAGAATTTTTAAAGTTAGAATGTGAAAATTCAATCAAGAAAGAAAATATAAATTATGTGATCAATTCCAAAATCTGATATTATAATCTTCCTACATCTTCTCAACTAATTAGTTAATTTGTCAAAACGGTTACTCTCTAATTTTATAAAACTATAAAATATAATTTGAGAATGATTTAAACATATTTTGTACACATATGGATTTTATTTTAACAAAATAATATAGATCAATCTAATTTTGAATAATATCCAAAAATTTAAGCTAAAGAGTTAAAAGAATCTAATAGCACTCATATCCAAACTGTATGCTTCATAAAGGTGAGACATATAAAATGAACAACTTAATTTATTTTGTTAAATAATTTATTATAAATCATAAAAGATAAGGAGAACCATAAGGATCACATAGTCATACCAAAATAAAGATTAAATTTCTCTCTTCGAATTTTGCAGCAAAATATTTTTAAAGATACTGATAGACTTGCTATAAAATCCACTCTTATAAGATTGATGCCACATGTATCTTAAATTGTGCTTTGTTTAAGGGTTAATTTTAGAAAACTTCCTCTTATAACTATGGAGAAAATGTTATCCCTCAAATATTTGAAATAGGTAAATGTTTGTTCGTCAAATTTAGGGTGTTATAGTTAATCTATCTCAACTTCAAAATTTTGATTTAACCCTATAATTTTTTCTCAATTAACCCCACAAAACTAATATCATTGAGTTGAATTCATTATTTGATAAGTACTTGACTTATAAAGACCAAAATATCCCTCAACCATAAAAGAATCAGATTAGTTTTTTTCTAGATGAAAGAAAAAGTAAAGATTTAGAGGTAAAAAGAATTGAAAATTGATCGTAATCCTTTTATTATCGGTTGAGAGTTTCTTTTAAATAAAATGACTTTCTTTAATAGGGCATTTTGACAAAATTACTTATTAAAGTTTTTTACATTAAAGGGGTTTGTTAAGAGATGTGTAAAAGACCAGGAGAGTTTTTATAAGACTTGTTAAGTTGAAGGGTGTTTTTTAAAATCGCACCAAAGTTGAGAAGGGTTATCTACAACACCTCTATAATTAGGAGGCTCTGTAAAATTAAATTAGTTGAATGGTTTTTTTGAGACATTCCCCATACTTGAGAGAGTTTACAAAGAATTAAATATTCTTTTAAATTTAGCTCAAATATTTTATAATTCTATATTAGTACCTAAATTATAAGCAATTTCAAAATTTTAAGGGAATAATGTAGAATTATTGGAGATTTAAAATCAATGAAATGATATCTAAATTACCTTTAAATATTGCTCTTATAAGCAATATATGAAATATTAGCCGATATATCGCTCTATCGACTGATATAAAAGGTTAAATACTTTATCTTAATAATATTTATGGTTTTATATTATTTTCTTTTATTTAGGTATTTTTTCTCATATATCCATCATTATCAAAAAATTTGTCTGGTATAATAAATTTGAGTCATTTTTAATTTGATTGTGGGCTTGGTATTAGGTCGTGTTTGGAAACCAAAACTAAAGCACAAGTCACAAAAGCCACAGTTCATATCATAAATCTCTCCACTCTCAACTCTCTCAAATCTCAAGCATATATCTTGATGTAAAATCTTATGTTGAAAATTCATCAATATTTGAGATTATAGATTAAAATGTTGTATTATGTATGAACATTATCTCATATGACACCCAGATATTTTTTACATAACCCCGATTATTACAATCCAATATCATAGATTTTATTTGTCCAGCATTTATATGATGCCCAACACTTTGTAGTAGTCCTTCAAAAACCTCTTCTAAAGTTTTCTAAGCAAAATATATAAATTCAGAAATAATTAAAAATCTTAAGATTATTCAAAATATGATGTTTTAATTTTCTCACATTTCCTCTAGTATATAAATATAAGCTAACACTCTGGCCTCATATTATATGATGAATATTATTTATCAAAGGGATCATATACTATTGCTTGTAGTTAATAAATACTTTAAGTCTTTATTGACTTAATTAAATTAAATGCCTTATAGTTTATAAAAGTTTCAATTACATACCTCCACTTAAATATCCTAATGTTTTTAAAATTACATGTTTGCACTTCTATACGCAAGAATACTATTTGTAATTTTACTAAATGAATATAATGATATAATTTTAGGATAATTCTATATTTTTTACTCTTTCCATTAATAAATTTTTAACATGCAATTATCTATTAATATATTATTAGACATTGCTAATAATTAATATGAGAGTTTTACAATAACATTGGAAATTTTAGGGACCAAGTTAGACAAACTTGAAGTGACATATAATATGATTAATTAATAATAATAATTAATTTAGTTTAATTAAGATTAAAATATAATATTTAAAAAAATAGGGGTAATATAGTCCATAGAAATTTTTTTCTACAACTTCATTTTTTAAAGGGAGTATGATATATTCTTTACTTTTTCTTAGTCATGTAGGAGTCATACTTTATTGAGTATGATGTATTTTGTTTATTTTCTACTCCAATTTCCTTCGTGAGTAGTAAATACTGAAAATGCGAAGTTGACAAATTGTTGTGGATCAATGAAATAAATACCATATTATACTCCATTTAAAAATACGAGTTCGGGAAAAGCTTCCACGATCAATATTACCCTTCACTATTTTAAATATTACATTTTACTCTTAACTTATCCTAATCCTAATTATTCTACACTAATCTTACAAGAATCAACAATTTAAAATCACCATCACTACAACAATATCGTATTTGTCCTATCTCATAGCTCAATAATTTAAATTTAAAACTCACTATAACAATAATATATTTGTTCAACCAGAATCCCATCCCACGTGAAATAATTATAGGTTGTTTTTTAGCCGTGAACTATAATTATGTGTAATTGGTTATTTGAAAAATAGTCAAAATTTGATAAAAGGGGGAAATGCTTGTTGGCACGTGAATATGTAGATTTTATTTTATAGACGGATAATATTCGTTTCAATTCCTAATTTTTTTTTGTTTTTATTCTCTCACCATAGTAAATAGAGATCCACGTTTTGTTAGTTCTCTTGTTTTGATGATAGTTTACAAACACCATTATTGGTGCTAATTGCTTGTTGAGTTATATTGTGTAGATTATAATTTATCAAGTGTGTTAGTGCCAAAGTTGGAGGATTAGATGGAACAAAAAGTTACAACGATGATATTCATGGAGGTGGAGGTAATGTGGTGAAGCAAAGCTTTCAAGAGCACTATCCAAAAGAGAAGCTTCATCAAAATATGAGCAAATATCAAGACCAAAGAATTGTATTCATATATGTAAGATATTTGCATCATTTTCTTACTCTCTAGTGCTTAATGTAGACAAGCTATTGAGTTGATAACATTTGAAGCTCATTGGGTTCACACACACTTTCACAAAAATATTGTTTTTGAACTATTTTGAAAAATGATTAGTTTTTGTAATTGGGATCTTTCAAAATTTCTTTTTCTAACATATGTTCAAAATCATGTTTACATTTCCCAAAGTTTCATATTTTTTGGATTTTATTTGCTATTTTTAAAGGCACTCAAAATCTTAAATTTCATACACACACAGTGCATGTGCACGTTTACAAGTTGACTTATGCTTGAGATAAGTCGACTTATGAACTGTGCTGGAGTTTGCAGAAAACGTCTATCGAGTCGACTTATAAATCCAACAAGTCAACTTATATATGATAAGTCGACTTATGATATCCAGCAAGTTGACTTATATGTGCTGTTCAGCCTGTAACGGGCAGTTTATAAGTCGACTCATGTACTATAGCAAATCGACTTATAACACTGTAATTGCTAGTTTTTGGCTGAGCTAAAATTTTAGGATTTTGGTACTTGTTTGAGATTTGGGCTATAGTTTGGGGCTTCTATAAATACCCAATCACCCTCATAACTTCATTGATTAATTCAGCAAGAGAAAAATCTCAAGTTTGGTTTTCTAAGTGTTCTTGAGCTCAAACTTTCAATTCTTAAATCCTCAATTGTGTTTAAGCCTTTGTTTTTCTCACATCCACACTCCACAACACTTGAGCTTTACTTGTTCTTCACTTGATCCTTATCGTAGGATTGTTGTGAGAGTTTTTCTTTCTTCCATTGTTATTGTGTGGTGAGATTGATTTCGAGGAGATCACTTGTGTGGATTGTAAGATCTCAAGAAGAGATCGTTGTGAAGAAGTTTCGGCTTCCAAACTAGGTGTGATAGTAAAGTTATCATTGGGAGAGGTGGTCGGAGACGTAGGTCGGAGGACCGAACCTTATGAACATATCGCGTGTCGCTATTGGCCAACTATTCTCTAAACTCTTTTTCTATTTATTGTATTTGCATTAAATTTGGTTGGTGTGTTACATTGACACACATTTATTGTCACATTACCCTATTCACCCCCCTCTAGGGTAATTTCAAGTTCGTGAAGAGCGCTTCTAATTGAAATATCTATTTTCTCTTATATAGAAAATTGAATTATCTACAGCTATTATATCCAGCTACCAATAGAAAAATCCATTCCAAAGATGTCATATATTGCTGTTTGGAGGGAAAATTCGAAGAAGACAGTTGAGAAAATGAATTTGTTTTATTCTCTCTGACAGACTCAGAAAAAATTAATTTCAATTCTCTCGATACAATTTCTCTCTAACAGACTTAGAAAAAGAAATTATAAATCTTCTTATATCAGAATCCCGATTTACAAAAGAGAAGAAGGTCGACGGAGATCCTCCTCTTTGTTTAAAACTGGGTTCTTTACGGTAGCGATGAGATGTCTCCCTCGATGTTTGTATCGAGTTTGCTTCTCGTTGACGATCCAATATCTCACTTTACTAGATTAAAGTTAATAAAACTTGTGTGACCAGTTTAAAAATAACTCTTAACGAGTTTAAGAACTCTGTGCAAGTTTAAACTCTGTAACAGAGTTAATTGGTTTAACCGAAATTAGTTTCAAGCTAAAGAAAAGCTCCAATCGTAGCTCTAGAAGATTCGAAGATTGTCAAGATTCGATCTGTCCAAGAGATCTCTCCTGATCTCAAAAAAGTCGGGCTTTAACTTAGTTGAGTTTGTTGTGATTTATAGGGGGTTAAGGGGTAACATTGCCCCCTTAATTCGCTCCTAAGTGGGGGAGTGATCTCCTCAAATCGTGGAAAACAGTTTTAAAACCGTCCAGCTCGTATTTGAACGAGTTAAATGTAAAATCCGTATTCTGGCATGAATTCTGCATTCGAACGTAGTGTCTGGAAGCTCGAACGTGGCGTCTGGAATCTCGGACAGATGCTACGTTTGCAGCATCTGGAAGCTGTGTTTGCAGCATCTGGAAGCTGTGTTTGGCAGCAATTTGGAAGCTACGTTTGGTAGTGATTTGGAAGCTGTGTTTGCACTGCTTTGACCATGGAACGAGGCCACTTGCGTTTTGATTTGAAGAGACCGTCAATTTATAGTATATTTTGCTAGAACGTTGCAAATATTTTTATCTTGTAACATTCGTCTTAGCTCTTTAAAAATATGAGAGTCATCAGATTGTAATTCCTGATGTTGATTGTGAAGGTTGTTGAATCAGAGCTTTCATCGGTTGTTGTGAAGGTTGTCAGATTGTAACCTTCATTGATCTACATGAAATTTTTTAAATTATAGTCTTCCGAAAGCCGTCAAATTATAACTTTCATCCTCAGTGTTTGATAGGGATCAACTATCTGTAGTAATTTTTAGACAGCCTACAACTATAATATTTTTTCGGCTGCTAAATCCAACCGAGAATTGAAGAAAGAACCGGGTAATTAGAATAGTATATATTTAGAATTTGAATTACAATAGTTATCTAAATAAAATTCTATTTATAATTTATTCTTTTAAAAATTATGAAAAAAGTACAAACTTTCAAAATTTGCAAAGAAACCTCAAAATTTCAAAATTACAAACAAATCTATAATTTTAAAAGTTACATCAAAATTTTATCGACTACTAAATCCAACCGAGAATTGAAGAAAGAACCGGGTAATTAGAATGTATTATCTTTTTAGAATTTGAATTACAATAGTTATCTAAATAAATTTCTATTTATAATTTATTCTTTTAAAAATTGAGAAAAAAGCACAAACTTTCAAAATTAACAAAGAAACCCTCAAAAATTCAAAATTGCAAAATATACCTAAAATTGCAAAAGTTACATCCTCTACACACGAAATCTAAAAATTTATCAATAGCCCCCTAAAAGTATGAATTTTACCAAAGATAACCCAAAGTTTCAAATTTTCAACATCAACAATTCATGCCTACAAGCATCCAAAAATTATAAAATTTAACACCAACATATGAAATATGGAAATTCGTAGTTCCCAACTAAAAATTTAAAATTTGTAACAAATGCACTAAAAGTTTTAAAATTTTTAGAGACAACACTTCAAAAGTTCAAAATCACACAATACGCTAAAATTTGAAATCTTTACAAATAAAAGAGAAATTATTTTATATCATTATATTAAGATATGAAAATTTAACTTTCAATATAAGATTCTATTAGACCTTCTTAGCATCTTAAAATACTCTAAGTTGTTGCTAGTAAAACAAGCAATAGTTATTAGATTAACAATGTCGCCTTCAGGTGTAAAATTTAGAAAAATATATTAATAGGTTAAAAATTAGAATGACTATATAAATTAAGATAACTGAATATAAATTTACTCATAACTTTGAGTAGCAAAATACATAAGTAGTATTAGTTAATTGAAGGCTATTTTACATATAAACAAATAAAATATAATATATAGCTTAATATTAATTAACTATAATTTATAAATAGTAATCTATGATGTTAATAATATTCATAGGTTAATAAAATACAAGGAGTTATGTGCAGAGAGACTATAGAAAAGTTTAGAGATATGCTTTAAAAATTAAGTTTTTTTATTTCAAATGGAGAAGTGAAAAAGATAAACTCAGATTTATTTTTTACCATCCACGAATCACTTAACTTAACATTAATAGAAGACATCTTTATCAAAGAAACATCAACTGAGCTCTAATTGGAGAACATATTAAATATATTTGTCCCAATCAAAGAAGCATTTTCAATGAAAGATGCAAGAAAAATTAGTAAGTACTTATAAAACTTCATACTTTAATATTCAAGACAAAATAAAAATATAAATTTGTGGAATCGTAAACTAATTATAAAATTACATGTAGATGTTCTTGCAAATAGCAACTAACGTGAAGTTTGTGATCAGTTATATTGCGAAATCATGATAATGGATAAAAGATATATATGATACTTATTTTCAATAGTGTAAGAAAAGAATTAAGATTGACATCCTTTCTTTTTCATATATAGTGAATGCCTTTGTTTGATGCAACATAAACTCTTATCGGTTGCGGAGCAAAAGAATTTATTGTAGAGAAAAAACTAATTCCTAATGCTATTTAGGTAATAAATTAGAAAATCAAAAATATTTCATATATATGAAATTAATATTTATTTTCATTAAAACATAGAAATAATCAGAATGCATATTTTTAAAAGTTTGTGTTGAAAACCAGAAAGACATTCAAATATTGACAAAGTTAGATAAAAAGGTAAAAGATGAACGAGCCAAAGGGAATATAATAGCACAATAAATTCAGCTTTAATTGACTTAGACGATGAAGATGCTACTCTAAAATTGCTAAAAAAAATAAATGTGGAGAAGGATTGATCTTGACTCAATTAAAATATGAAAAAGAAGGAATAAAGGATAATGTATATTTTATACTATAACTCAATTTATTGAGTAAAATTAGAAAACTTTAGAAGGGATTTTCATACAATTTGTTATAGTATGTCTATATGCTTATGTAAATGCTTTTATCATATAAATTTATGCTAGAGTTACCATTCACCTTTAGTTTTTATCTTTTTTATTTTAAGTCTATCAATAATTAAGATCTCTTGCATTCTGGAGGAAAGTACATGTTTTGTGCTGAGCTTATAAGAATCATCTTACTATTAATTATTTTTTACGTATACAATAATATATATTTTTCCTCAAGTCAAGCTCTTTTTGTAGAAATTTATTTATAGTTTTTGTCCATCAATGAGATATTATTGTAATTTTTTCATTCTTAACGCTATATCTAATAACTAAAATAACAAATTGGAGATCGATGATCTGACAAATAAATATATCATATGAAGTTTGATCTGTAAAAATTGAAAAAAGTGATATTGTGTATCCAATTGTATAAAAAAATATTGATCACAATTTAACACGCAAATCTATTTTATCAAAAATTTATTTTTTTTTAAAAAATTACGGAAAATATAATAATCCATGTTTATATGTTTGGACTCAAAATGAAAATGACTAATTTATAATAAGAAAATAAAGCAAGAAATAAATAATTTTGATAGTTAATCACACGCATTGCACGGGCATAAAACTAATAAACGGAAAACGAACGAATACAATGGTATCAAGTTGTTTTGGCCCCCATTCATCTCTTTCGCTTTGATTTTAATGGGCTTAGGTACAGTAATGGGCTGAAGCTATAAGTTGGAGACGTGTACAACCAGGACATAAGGCCACTACCCACAGCCCCAGGGTCCATTAGTTTTATTTTTAGCCCATTTCCTCTTGTTGAAACTGTGAACCGTGGAATAATTACTTTTCTCTGCCAGAGGTTGTGTTCGGAAAAAGATCCTGCAGAGAGCCTGTTCGAGGCTTTGACCACACGTTTTCTTTTTTTCCCTTTTTTTTTGGTGGGTTGTTATTTACTGGTATACAGTAAGTTTATTTATTTATTGATAATCCAGTCCAGACTTAAACCCAACATCGTGAGAATTATATTGGAGTCTTCTTACTGTCTTGATCAACCATGGTGAGTCCTTATACAATATTTTGATTATGCTGATATTTTAACTATTTGTTTTTATATATATA
>NC_033798.1:127843076-127845069 GCF_001876935.1 Asparagus officinalis | reverse complement strand
TTGATTATGCTCATGTTTTAACTATTTGTGTTGATATACACACACACGGGTTGTAAAAAAATGACAGTCTTTTTTTTTTCATATTCTCGAGATATACAATTATCTGTAAAGGACCCGCTATAGGATTTCATATTTTATTACAGCTTAAAATGGACGATCAACAAAATATTTTTAATAGATATGGCTCTCTTCCTGTTATTCACAAACAGGACATTCTGAAAGCAAATTATTCTTAATAATTGACTGGTATACGGTGATGAGATCCTATATATGCCTAACAATTAGATAAATACTCAAAAATTCTGAGTACTATCATTCCCAATAAAACCAAAAAAGTTGCACTATTCCAGCAAAAAGAAGTAAATAAATTTAAGTTATTGACAGGAATTACACATATATTGTACTAATAAAAGGACAGTGAAACAAAGAATGTTTGCAGATCTCCATAATAAAATAAAATTAAAAAAAAAAAGATTGTCGTTTGTGGAACAGATCTCTTAAAGTTTTAATCTATTGCTCAACACTCAAATCATTCAATCAACAACATCACCGCAAACCATAACAAGTTTTGACTAAAATCCTTCACAACAAGCAACATATGAAAAGGGAACCACCAGTAAAATTATTATTACTCATGAACAATTTGCTGAAAGAAAACCCCTTTTCATCATAATTTGCTCTTTAGGCCTGTCCTCTAATTAAAATAAAATAAAAAAATTTACAGTTAAACTGCTATTTCTCAATCTGACATCATGATCCCCATTAGTACTCAAATGTGCTCGAAGTGCACTCACATGATTCCATACAGTTTTCAGATTCGTCATCAACTCCGCAAGAACCCCACCACTAGATATTCATTTAACTTTTGGCTAAATAGCTCCTACATACCCTATTATTTCAACTACTTCTCACTTATATATCGCCACTTGTATTTGGTAGCAAGAAAATACCCTAAAGTTATCTATACTTGGACTTATATACCATCACTTGTTTTTTTAGCACTTATACATCGTAAAGTTTTTAAAATTAGCACTTAAATCTCTGAAGTTTTTAAATCCGAACGCTTAAATACCCTAAAGTTTTTAAAACTTGCGCAAAAATACCCTCGGTTATGCAAACTTGAGGGTATTTAAGTGCAAGTTTTAAAAACTTTAGAGTATTTAAGTGCCACCAAAAAAAGTAAGGATAAATAAGTACAAGTTTACAAAGTTTCAGGGTATTTTTTTGCTATCAAATGAAAGTTGGGGCATATAAATATAAGTGAGTAGCATGTGAAAACAATAGGGCATATAAGTGCTATTAGCCTTTACTTTTTTAATGCTCTAGCAGTCGAGCTATTATGACAACACCACTATGGCCGCATTGGTTTTATACATGGAAAAAAGAGGGGAGAAAAAAATAGGATTCGGATCCTCTTCACTACAAAAAAAAATAGTGGAGGGACCACTACATAATCACAGCCATTGATTATCTAGTTGATGGTTATGATTTTTTCTTTTAGTGCAAATTAGGAATGAGTGCAATACACAGAGGTATGGTAAGTGTTAGATTTAGATTGTATCATAACCGCCTACTAAATAATCAACGCTTGAGATTAAAAGTAGTGGTTTCTCCACTACTTTTTTGTAGTGGAGAGGATACAAATCCGAAAAAATAAAATAAAAAAGGAAAGCCCTTTTCTTTCGCTTTCACAGCCTGGTCGTGGAGAGAATTTTCTGTGGACTGAAAGAAAAAAAAGGCAGGGCATCTTCTACTCTTTACTTTCAGCAACGCAATTTTTGGATTCTCTTTTTAACTAACTTTCCCCAGTCTCCTTCTGACCTAAAATCTAATCTTTTTTTTAATTTTTCGCTTTTTTTTCATTTATGCATTAATGCTGCAATTCTTTGCAGAAAATAAAAAAACCAGAAATGAATGGCATGTCATCGCGTTAGCAGGCTCCAGCAGAAAATGAAATATTTCATAATTACAGCTGAACAAACTTTTCGATTCG
>NC_033798.1:127834673-127843066 GCF_001876935.1 Asparagus officinalis | reverse complement strand
ACGATATGCATGTCCAACAAGTTTCGTGAGATGTATTTTAAATTTGCAGATACATTTCTTACAAGGAAAAAACTAGAGGCACAACCCCTAACCACACTCCTCTCTAGCTACAGTACACTGAGACCCACATGAGAATTTTAAAAAATTCTCATGTGGGCCCCAGTACACTGTAGCGAGAGAGGAGTATGGTCAGGGGTGTGACTGTAGCGCCACCATTCACTGAATAACTCTTTCTCACCAAACAGGCACCCAAATTTACAACCAACCTAAACTCATGTGTCTCATGTGTCATCCTATTCTAAGCTCCCGTGTTAATTCGAATCCTAGTTATTTATACACAAAACAAATGATTGTTTTGTGTGAAGGAGGAAAAATAAATAAAATATAGAAGGTTGCACCACCTATGAATCATTTCATAGGAGAAGCTTGTCAAATTGTTTGTCCCCTGGGTTAGAGGAGATTATAATGAGACAACTCCACGCCTTTCAAGCATCATTAATAGCATCATTAATGCTCACGCTAGACCTTGCATCGGTTAGTCAAAGACATGCAAACATGCGCTACAACCAAACCCACCGGCTAAAAAATAACTGCGTTTGATGCCATCATGAATGTCCTCACCTAATCAATGTTCGTGTCTTGAGTCATAATATTCTTCATTTTATAGTCTATAAAAAATACCATGGTTTTTTCTTTTGGAGTAGAGCACGGATCTTATCTGTCCCACTTCATGTAGCTGATTTTTTTTTTTTAATTAACAAGCTTGTTAGGTGTCAATTTTGCCAAATAGGGGCATGTGCAAAGTTTTAATTAATAAGAGCTAGCTAAAGGGAATAGTACTCAATCTTCAGATGAACACATGATAGTGTTTTAAATAGAACAAGACTGGCTGTTTGGTTCAATTTGGAGGTGGAGTAGTGGTAGCAAAAACTATTGACAAATGCTGCAAAATATTGCTTGGTTGACGTATAATAATAAAAAAATGTCCTGAATGTTAAGAGAGAAGGGCTTAAAATAACTTCCACAACATCAAAATAAACATTCCCCGTTTGGCAAATGGTTAAGGAAGAGGGATTAAAGAGAATGATTAACGTACTTAGCCCATTCGATAATCTGAAGGACTAAATTATTAACCCGTTAAATAAGTTTTATTTTAGTCCTTGTGATCAGTTTTAGTGTTAGGGAATAACAATGATTTTAACTATTTTTTTTATAATTAGAAGGGTTAACTCTTAATCCTTCTAAATAGGAGTATTAGTAAACCCCTCATTTTAATCCCTCTAGAGGGATTAACTTAACCCTTCTATATTTTTTATGTTTGACAAATTATGGAGGGTTAACTCACTTTAACCATTGTATAGATTTTTTCTGTTTGGCGGATTAAGAAAATGTTAAGTCTCATTAACCCATCACTTAACCCTTTGCCAAACAGTATCTAAGAGTTTTTATACTTTAACGTGCCCTGTTGTTGAGAACCCCCTTTATTTGAGAAATCTGTACTCTTTACTCAATGATGTCTTTTATTTATTAATTTTTTTTTCTAAAGGCGTGTGACAAGTTAAATCTGACCTATGCTGCTCTGGTAACATATTAAGTGTAGGGTTACAATTTCGTACTCTAATAAGAAATATTGCACTTTTGGTTTGCATATCCAAGACAAATCTTGTTGCATTCATATGAGGCTCCAGAAATTCAATCCACAGCAATTAGATCTCCTACCTGTTAGCCTGCAATATTTTGGTCGCTGGTGATATTTATTAGCATTTAAACCAGCATTAACTTAAGGGGTCAGCTCCATATAAATGCATTTCCTTGGTAATTGTAGCAATTAAACTTATGATCATATGATCAAAGTAGGAAATATGAAATCAAAACACATTATTTATCTTTTGGTTCTTCTGGAATCTTGAAGCTCATAGGTAGAAACAATGTAGCTACTACGAAATGCAAATACTAAGCATAAGCAAGAGTCTAATATAATGACTAAACAAGCCTAATATGTACACTTGGAGGAATCAAATTGTGTGCAATTGAGAAGAAAACCCATTTCAAAAAAGGGGGAAAAAAAAGAAAAGCAAAGGGGAATAAAAAAACACAAGAGAAACAACGAAACACAGAAGATTTACAAAGAAGCTAATTGAGAATTTAACCTCTTGAATATTCAACCTTCTATGTATATATAACATCCTGATACATCTCACTGATCTCCAACAATTGGCTCAAGATCTTTCAAAAGCCCCACAATTTGCTGCATTGAGGGCCTCTTCGATGGCAAATCCGCGGTGCAAAGATAGGCAATCTTCAATGCCTCCTCCATTTGCTTCTCTGACCCCGAGCTTCTAATCTTAGGATCAATTGCCATTAATCCTTGGCTTTTCTTCACTAGAGCTCTCCCCCAACCAACCAAACTCCTCTCTTTCTCTTCTGGGTACCGATCACCAACGGGTTTTTTCCCCGTAATCAGCTCAAAAAGAATTACGCCAAATCCATAAACATCCGATTTTGATGTTAAAGATTCAACTCCAGACTCGAAGAACTCAGGAGGAATGTATCCCGGTGACCCTTTAGAAAACTCACCCTCAAAATCATTTCCGACAACTTTATCCAATCCAAAATCAGACAATTTTGGCTCCAAGTCAGAATCGAGATAAATGCTGCTAGCTTTCACATCTCTATGCACTATTTGAGGAAAGCATCCATGATGAAGAAATGCTAGCGCCCGTGCAATGCCAAGCGCAATTTTATGCCTAAATCTCCAAGTAGTTTTTCCATCACTAGTTATGATTTGAACTCCATCGTTGTCTTCTTCCCAATTATCAGTGCTCCAATCTTCAGTTGTTTGAACTCCCAGTGGCAAATCATGAAGCAAATTTTGAAGATTGCCATTCTCCATGTACTCATATATCGCAATCCTTTGGTCTCCAGCTAAACAATAGCCCGTTAAAGGGACCAAATTTGGATGTTTTATTCTTCCAAGCCTCTCAAGCTCTCGTGAGATTTCTTGATCAGTTAATGTTGAGCAATGAACTAAAACTTTCACTGCTACCTGAATTCCTCCCGGGAGAAAGCCTCTGTACACTGGACCGAACCTCCCTTCAGCTAACAAAGTTCCTCTATCAAAATTTGAGGTTGCGGTCAAAAGATCAACAAAGGTGAAATCGAGCAATGGTTTCTCGAAAATTATGACAGGCACAGAATTGGCCTGTTTGACATCGGCAACCCAAGTTGTTGAATCTGTTTGAAACGAGAAAGGGCCTGAAACTCCTTGTTCTTCTTTATACGACATTTGCTTAACTGCCCATGATCTTGTTCTCTTTTTCAAGCCAAATACAATGCAGAGCAACGCAGTTATCAAGCAGAACGCTGTAAGAATTATGGCTAATGTGAGCTTTAGGCCTTTTTGCTTCGTTCTCTTGGCTCGGATTTGATCAGGGTTTGCGGCTATCGGGCAATCATCCCTGGAGCCAATGAATGCCGATTCTAATGTTTTCGGTGATAATTGATCAGCGCAAAAGGTGAGGTTGTTGTAAGAAAAATTGAATCTCGACAAATTAGGCAGTTGTTGTTGAAGAGATGTTGGGATTTCACCGGTTAGATTGTTCAATGAGAGGTCTAGAATTCGAAGGCTTTGAGAAATCAAATCAGGGACTTGGCCAGTTAAATGGTTCCGCGAAAGGTCTAGTATCGATAAACTCGAAAAATTAGAGATTTCGGCGAGAATTTGGCCTACGAGATTAGTACTTGACAGGTTGAGGTACTCTAAATTTGCGAGGTTTTCAACACGAGGGAAGTTTTGATGAGAGAATCTATTGAAAGCTAAATTGAGATGTTTCAGTGACTGAGCTCTGCTCAGATCACCGAACAACTCTCCACTGAGTTGGTTGCCAGATAAATCGAGATACATCAAGGAAGACCAATTGAACCCAGAGGTGAGATTTACCTGAGAGATATCGCCCTGAAATTGGTTGTCGCTCAAATCAAGGACCTCCAGAGGATCTTTAAACACCCCGACAATTGAACCCTGAAAGAAATTAGCCGAGAGGTTGAGATAAGTGATGAAGTCCAATTTAGACAAGTCCGGCATTTTCCCTTCAAACACATTTCCAGCAAGATTCAAACTCCTCAAGTTCTTAAAAGCAGCTCCGAAATCGTCAGTAACAGTCCCATTAAGCTTATTCATTGAAAAATCTAACGAGACCAAAGACTTGCACCCAACAATTCCACCTGGGATTTCCCCCTCGAAGCCATTGCCACTGAAGTTCAGCAGTTTCAAGCTCGACAGAGAGCCAACAGCGACAGGGATTTCACCCGAGAACAAATTATGCGAAAGATCGAAACTTTCAAGCGCTCCAAAGTTGCCAATGTTATTAGAGAGTGACCCATTAATCCCATTTCTCGAGAGATTTAGTGCAACCAGAGAGCCGCCCAAACCCCAGAAATCAGAGGAGAGTGCCGTGATGACATTATTGCTCAGATCCAAGACCCTCAGCTTCGTGAGCTTGCCAATGGTGTTATCAGGGATCGGGCCAGAGAGATTGAGGCCGGAGGCAATCAAGCTGAAAACATTGTTTCCTTCAGCATCACAAGAGACACCCGGCCACGAACAGAACGAAGAAGAGAGGCCATCGGTGAGCAAAGGAGTCTCTTTTCCCATGGTCTTAAAGAAATCAGAGAGATAGAAGCCGTCGGTATTGGGTTCTTGAGAGCGTGAAATTGTGAACAGGAGCGTGGAAATGAGGAAGGGAGCAAAGGAGGCGAGACCCATTCTGAGAGAGAGAGGGGATTGGTTCTTTAGCTTATTACGACGATGGAATAAGAGCTCATCTTTGAGCTCGCAGGGGAGAGAAAAAGATCAGATTTTGGACTGAGCTTTGGCCTCTTGTGTTGGGTTTGATGCTCACAGGAAGAGCGAGGACAGGCTCATTGAAGAGCTCTGTCTTATGAATTTTGTTGGTTCTTCTTTTGGACTTTTAGAGGGAGAGAGAGAGAGAGAGAGAGAGAGAGAGGTGGCGAGCGAGTGAGGTGAGGGGGTGGGTTTAATAAATGAGGCCAGGGGTGTTTGAATTTTACCGCAAAGTTTGATGCTGGAATTTAATGGGGTTGGGTGATGGTGGCTTCAGTGCAGTAATGTTTGCTTGCTCTCAATTTTGGAACTATTTTTTGGTCGTCACCGAAATCAAGGGATAAACAATAGGCTAATTAGCACTTACATGCCTTAAAACTTACTCTTCAGCTTGCACTCGTATACCCTCCCCTTTGCTCGTAAATTCCTAAGGGGTTGTTTGGATCGGTTTTTTGGATGGGTAAAATGGGAAAAGCCGCCGAAAAGCTGATATTTTTGGCAGCTTTCCCCTCTTTTACCCATCCAAAAACCGGAACCAAACGGGCCCTAAAAGTTGCATCTTAATACCTTATGTCATCCAAATGCGAGAGTTTTGCACCGAATTTTCTCGTACGATAGAAACTCAGTAAAAAGTTGTAACTCCTAATTCTCGCTAAATTTTCTGTTAAATAATATATTATACTTTTATTTTAAACATGCACAGATTATATTTTAAAATAAAGTATGATGGGTTTTACAACAAATTCAATAAACATAAATTAGCATGTGAACATTAAATAGAAAAACCCGGGACAAATTTCTCAAGTTTATATAATATAAGGTATTAAAGTGCAACTTTTAGAATCTTCGGGGTATATAATTGCCGTAAAAAACAAATGGGGGTATAAAGTGCGCAGTAGGGAAACTATAAGGTATATCAGTGCTATTTAGCCACAGACGATACTTTCTTATTTCATCAGAGGGCCTTTCAAGGGTCTTGGTTGTTTGGGGCCACGTAAGGACTTCTGGGGCTTTTTAATTAGTTCTGGGTGGTCCATTTTAGTGCCTACTTAAGTGGTTTGGACGTTGGCCCACTCGATAATGGGCCCAATAGGATCGGTCGGATTGATAGTTATGGTTCTTAGGCCCTTGGGCTCGTTTAGTGCCCATGGACGGGCGAGTGGCCTCATGGTAAAGCAAAAGCTATTATAGATTTCTAGTATAAGGGGGTGTTTGGTTCAATTTCTAGAAATTATAGGAAATGTTTTCCACCTAAAATATGATTTTCTTATATTTTTTAAAAAAATTATAGGAAAAATTTTGAGAAATCAAAAAGTACCAATTTTCTTATTTTTTGTATTTTGCTTGTTTAGTTCAAAACAAGAAAATAGCTCGTAAATTTATAGAAAATAACAAGATTTGTTAGGTTTTTAATTAAATATGGTATGTGTGTCAGATTTCTGGTGATTTCCTCTTATTTTGAGAGGAAATTGCTTTTTGTAAAATTTGGTAGGTTTTGATATTTTATAGAAAATATTTTTGTAAATTTTTTGTTGAACCAAACACAATTTACAGAAATCTCTGAAAAACTTTTAATTACAAATTTACCATTGTCAGATGTTTTGAAAAAAGTTTTCTCAAAAAGTGTGCAACCAAACAGCCCCTAAGAAGAACATAATTGACTTGGACGATGCCGCCACATTTGCGTGAAAAATGCTGGAAATATAATAGTTTGAACATTTGCGTGAAAAATGCTAGAAATATATCCTGCTACTTAGAATAGAAATATAGCAAGTTACATCAAAATAAATGAACTTAACACTACATACTAAACCGCTGAAGTGCCAGATGAACTTAAAATTGGTTTCCAAAAGTATTTTGTGTTTAATAGTAATTTTTGAAGTGTGCAGGTTTAAAAATAAATGGGGGGTAAAAACTTGGATTTATTTGTATCAAAATATTCTTTTTTTTTTAATCTGGCTGGGTTTAAAAATCAACAAGGATGAAACTTTGAGTCTATAAATAAAAAACATGTCAGTAGTCTGCAATAGCTCATCATTAGTGTGGAAAAAGACAATTGTAAATAATAATAATTTAAACATTTAATTTTAAAAATATGTTGTATGTCTAATCACTTGAAACTAGAATTTAACAACTTACACTGTATAATAAATTTAATATAAGAATTTACACCATATAACAAATTGTTAATAAAGTGATGTTAATTAAAATATTTTGGTAAATCAGTTTAGGTATAAGAGTGATTTTGGAAGTATGTGGGTTTATAGGAGGCGGCAAAATGTTAGATTTAGAGAAAAAAAGTTGCAACAAAATATAACAATTGACACCATATATCAAACAGTTGAAGTACAAAGTGCAGTTACACATTTCATTATATGTAAGTACCAAGATTAAAAAACTATTACAGTGACCAGAAGAACCACGTAAAACAATAATTGAGGCTATAATTATCTGATGTACAAGTATTACTAATGAAATACAAATCTAAGAAAATTTGTGAGGTAAATTAACAATGAAAAATTTGCATACTTACACTTAAATCGTAGTTTCATAATAATGACAAAAAAAGGTGACTTTGACTCAAATTGTAGTAATTCACTAAAGGGATAATTATAAATAGACCCCTATACTATCACCCGATTGTGAATAGACCTTGTAGTTCTATTTGGGGTAAATAAATCTCATATAGTATTGGCTTATGTACAAACACACACTTTTTAGTGAACTTTTTCAATTCACTTAAAAGTCAATAAATACTAGAACTATAGGAGGTCTATACGCCCCCTCAAAAAATAAAATAAAATAATAATAATAATAATAATAATTTTTTTGAGTTAAAATAAGGGATATACGTCTCGTTCAAAAGATATATTATAAACCTCCCTAACTTATATGTAGTCTATTCGCAATTAATTAATCCTTCATTAAAATTTCATGTTCCCTCTAATTTGATAACTTGATTTTCATGGTAGACTCGTTCTGCCTGATTTTTTTTATGGGAGGTGGAATTTTACAACTACCCAATTTATGCTCTATTCTTATAGAATTACCGCTAGCCTCTTGCAACTAAGCTTCTTCTTTACCTAGTAGTTCAACCTGTAATCCTAGTCAATTGCCAACGATTAGCTTTATTCCATCATTGTGTACCAATCATATACTTTATTGTTGACTATCAGCAAGAAATGCAACATATCAAGTGTAAATATGAAAATAAAATAAAATAAATAAATACAGAAACCATGCATGCAGAGAAAATAAATAAAGCAGCCAACGTCTTGTAATTGACTATGAGCAACTAGAAATACATCATATCAAGCAACCCCTGTAGTTTCAGCACGTAGGTAAATGAACTATGAACTTAATTTGTTCCCAAAATAATAATAATAAATATAAAGGCTAAATAGCACTTACATACTTTATAGCTTCACTTGCTTTGCACTTACATATCCTTATTTGTTTTTCATGGCATTTATATACCAAGTTATTTGAAGCTGGCACTTTAGTACCCTCTTCTATGCAAACGTAAAAATTTCCACGTAAGTGTTGCCAT
>NC_033798.1:127813617-127834663 GCF_001876935.1 Asparagus officinalis | reverse complement strand
TATATATATATATATATACATGACTTTCTAACTATTAATATTGTTGAATTTAATGGAAATTGGCACTTTTAGTACCCTATGCTATGCAAACGTGAAAATTTCCACATAAGTGTTGTCATATGACATTCATATATATACATGAGTTTCTAACTATTAATATTGTTGAATTTTAATGTTACACCTATCAAATTATGTTTCAAAATACAACTAGGATACATTTAAATTAGAATTTGGGTATAACAAATAGTAGTGGTTAGAAGCTCTAAAATTAACATGTGAGAGCATCTCCAACAGCTTCCCCATCTTCTTGAAATACTCAAATTTGGAGAATATAGAGCTTTTTTTCTTCTTGAAATACTCAAATTTGGAGAATATAGAGCTTTTTTTTGGTCCAACAGATTCCCCATCTCATTCCCCAAAATAGGGAAGGAGGAGAAAAAATAGGGAGCCTTCCCCAAATCTGCAGCATTCTCCAAATTTTTTGGGGAGAGCTTTATTATTGTAATAAATGCGATTTTTCAAAATGGGGAAGCTGTTGGAGTTGGAGCAAAATTAATTTGGAGAATATGACTTTTGTTTCTCTATTTTGGAGAAAATTTTGGGGAAGCTGTTGGAGATGCTCTGAATGATACACAGAACAGTAGGGTGAAATTTTTCATATTTGCATAACATAGAATACTAGCATGTCAACCCTATACAACCTAAAGATACATAAGTGCTACAAAAATAACAGAGAAAGTATAAGTGCAAAGCGATTGAAACTATAAGATATTTAAGTGTTGTTTAACTGAAAAAAAATAAATATGAATAAGAATATTGGTTGGTTGGTCCAGTTAGTTGGTCCTTGGGAATGCCTGTTATGCAAACGAACGACATTGGCATAATTAGCATTAATTGCTATGTTGAAACCTTAATTACACCACTATATAATTACATTAATTATTACTTAATACCTTTCAACCACCATTAAATGCAACTGACCACGCTCCCATATCCACAAATAATTAGCATTAATTGCTATGTTGAAACCTTAATTACACCACGAGGTTTGGACCCTTTTTTGCAGTCTAGATCCAATTAAATAGATAAGTTTTATAATGCTTAATAATTATAAATTAGAGATAAATAATGTCATAGACACGGATTGACCTTGACATTTTTAGCAAGTATCCCAAATTCCAATAACTAGGCCACTTATGGAGGGTTAGTTTTGACACTTTTGATTATATTATTGGAGCATCGAATAAATAGTTAAATTTTTTTCATTTTGTTCATTGATAAAATAAATGTCTTGAACGATTTGTTTGACGAAAATTCCTTCTAGTGTCATTAGTATAATTGGACGCTTCTTTCCACCTTAAGGCTATATTTGGCAACTCTCAAATAATACCGAGTCAATATTAGTTTGTACTTTTGGCATAGTTTTTGCCTAACAAGAATCATATCGAAACAATCTCTATAGAAATGCGATGGTTTATATCATTGATAAAAGGGGGGGAAAAAAGTCCAAACTAACCTC
Organism: Asparagus officinalis; assembly: GCF_001876935.1. Taxonomy (NCBI): domain Eukaryota; kingdom Viridiplantae; phylum Streptophyta; class Magnoliopsida; order Asparagales; family Asparagaceae; genus Asparagus; species Asparagus officinalis. Next base: position 127,833,144 of record NC_033798.1, on the reverse strand, counting down.
CAACCACATATGAATGCTATATATTACCCCGTTCTATGTGAACGTTGGAATAAAATCTGCGCTCATTTTTGCTAAATTAGATATATGTTTTTGGACCAAACTTTGGTCGACTAAAATCTGATTTTATCGAATTGCCAAACACAACGTTTGTACTAATAATTTGCCATCATATACATCGATCACTTACATCATAGTGTCAACCATAACAAAGGATTAAAATTTATAGAAAAACAAATTAACGCGCGCATCCATTTTATCACACACGTCATACGAAAACATAGCACCAAAGAATTGGCATACGTAACGCACGAAACACAGTGAGAAGGTATACATGCTATTATCCTTAGAGTAGTGCTACAGGGACCCCAAATAGGGGACATCTGAGGGGACAGGTGGGGTGTCAGCCCCTGGGGGGCTGATACCCCACCTGTCCCCTCAGGGGTCCCCTTTTTTGGGGTCCCTGAGGAGTTTTCCTTACCCTTATTCTAGTCTAAATCTATTCTAGTTTAAAATAGGGTTTTCATATATTTTATGAACAATTTTAACAAATATTAAGAGTTAAAATGTTCTCAAATTCATTAACAAATATTAAGAGAGTTAAAAAACATCCTAAAATTAGCACGTGAGTATCACTTAAAAAATTTTAGGACAAACTTCTCATGTTTGCATAACTAAGAATATTAAAGTACAAATAGAAACTTCAAGATGTATGAGTGTTGCTAATAACAATTGAGCGTTATAAGTGGGAACGGAAACTTCTTATCAAGACCCGTTTACTCCTTCATCTGAAACCTAAAAAGACTGATTTATTCCTTCAACTGTACTGTAATTGATTAAAATCACCTTTTTTTTTCTAGAAGAAATTTGTGGGTGGCTGCGGATGGAGCAAAGCTAAGTATGGACTGTATATTGCTCTACATGGACCTTTTTTTTAATCGTTGCCCTCCAATGGTGAATACATAGTTCAATCACTAATGATAAATAGAGGGATAAGATATTATTCTTTGAAACTTTTTTATACATGACAGGAACCTTAAGCTAGTAAAAATCATGCTATGATAAATAATATCACTGTGCTAAGCTAAGAACTACCGAATGCACCTTGAATTCTAACCAAACTTGTCCTAAAACGCGGTAAATCTTTCAAAATCTCTAATCATTACGTCAAAATTCTAAAATTGTGATGATGATAGAAAGTTATCTTTTTTATTCTAACATAAACAAGTGATTATGTTTTATACATTCTAGATCCCTTTTTTTCCACTTTGGAAAAAACTCACAATACCGAGATCAATACACAACCTCAAAATTTTTTATTTTTTTCACTTTTCTGTGAGTTCTCATCTCTTTAAACACCATGTGTCCATTCGACCTAGTTCACTCTGCAATTTTAAGAAATATCAGTTCATATAATATCTGAATGGGTTAAAAGTGTGCCGGGGGCTATGTCTAGTCTTTATATATATATGTCAACTTAAGTGGACACGAAGTCTTTATCCACCAAAGATTCTATCCACTCATTTATATATATATAAAGTCTATTCATATCATGCAAGGATCCCTAGACAACATGAGTAGATAAAAACTTTGGTGGACCATCCACTTAAGTTAACATAAGTTTTTATATATATATATATGTATATATATATATATATCTTCAAGGTGTGATGTATGGACAAGATGTGTCCACATCACTACCAAGGATCCTTGGCCCAAGTATACCCATATTCCTCATATGAGATTAATGTGTATCCTTGTCATAGGAGGGGATTTCCTCCTATGACGCCTCTAAAATCACATGATTGAGCGATATTATGGATGATCCGCTCCGTTGAACTTGATCTACATATTCTAAAACCCCAACACACCAAGTTTGGGGTGAATCCGTCGTTGTTTAACCCTCCATCGAGCCATGTGAAAAGTTCTATTCATTCAAAACCGTTAAAATTGATACGAGTGGATGAAGGGTCAAACAACGACGGATTCACCCCAAACTTGGTGTGTTGGGGTTTTAGAATATGTAGATCAAGTTCAACGGAGCGGATATACACACGATTAGTTCACGGCTATATTAATAAGGATCGAGTTAAATGAATTTGGGCCACTTTTGTTGGAATGCTGGCCCCAGTAGAACCAGTCAGAGGGCTCACAGATATTGTAGCGGGCTTTAGAAAATATTATATTTCAGCAACCCATGAAGAAAAATGGGCTGTCTTACAGTTGTAGATTTCTATAAAGTTTTTTAGCTTTTTATGGGCGGTTCAAACTTTTGTGGGCTTTTAAAAGTTGGTTCTAAAAGTCTTCTTTATTCCTTCAAAAAGGGATTAATTTGATAAAGTCTATGCTAATGTGAACGTCGCGTGGCATGAAGAATCAAGGATGTTAACATATATTTAAGCAAAAACCCTTTTTCTAGAAGAAATTTATGGGAGACAGGTAGGGAACAAAATTAACTGTACATTGATCTTGGTTGCTTCTAGATGGACGATTTGGTAAGTACATCTGTACATAGTCCTATCAATTTATAAAAAGGCTAAATAGCACTTATTTACCTTATTATTTCACCGACTTATCATTTACATACCTTCAACTTGTATTTGCTATAAAAAATACTCTAAAGTTTTTTACATTTTCACTTATATACCCTCTTTTTTTGGCAGCACTTAAATACCCTGAAGTTTTTACAGCTAGCACTTAAATACCCTAAAGTTCTTAAACTTGCACAAAAACACCCTCAGTTATGCGAACATAAGGATATTTAAGTATAAGTTTTATAAATTTTAAGATATTAAAGTACAAATTTTGATAACTTTAGAGTGTACAAGTGCTGCAAAAAAAGGTGAGGGTATATAAGTATAAATTTAAAAAACGTTAGCAAGTGAGGATATATAAGTAAAAAATAGATGAAACAAAATGATATATAAGTGCTATTTAGCCTTTAAAACATAGATAGAGGATCAAGGTCTTATACTCGTGAAGTTCTTGTCCAAACCAGGTTAAATCTATAGCAAGAAAAACTCAACTTGTACGCGGTCATATTATTAAAGTATACTATATACCTAAATGGCACGTGCATAATGCATGTGTCACAAAAAAGAAAAAAGAAAAATAAATGATGTAGCCTCAAGAAAGTTCATAAAAGTATTTTATAGAAAATAAGTAATATTAAGAGAGATGTCTAGAAAGAGAATATATCATTTATTGAAGCAATGTACACGCATCAACTTCGGCACAATGTCATTGTCATAAAAGTTTTTTTTTCTTCATTTTGTTATTGTTAGTTCAAACTCTTGGAACTTGGTCTATGAAATCAAAATTTTGGATTTTTTTAATTGCACATCATCGTGTCCAATCAAACCTCCCTGCATAATTTTCTGAGTTAAAAGAAAAAAAATTAAATCTTTTCAAGGGAAAGAAAACGATGCAATTAACATGATTTTTTTTTTGTTGTAGACGGGTTTCAAGAAGCAGACAAATAGAAATGGAAGAGGCAGAAGAAATATGAAATGGAGAGGTTTTTTTTGGGAAACTTAATATCTTTGGCAAGTTTCCTTTCTTTGGCAAGTTTCCTTTTAGGGTCTGTTCGTTTATTTCCTAAAAACCAAGAAATGGAAATGGAAAAGGTGAAAATATCAAAAAGTACTATTTCCTCCATTTCCATCCCTAAAACTCACCCACAACATCCAATAAAATATTATTTTCATCCAACAACTCATCCACATCATCTAATGAAATATTATTTTCATCTAACCATTCATCCATCACATCTAATAAAATATTATTTTTATCTAACAACTCATCCATCATATCTAATAAAATATTATTTTCATCCAAACATCACTCAACTCATCTCTTCTCATCATTTCAAATCACTCATATCATCCAATAAAATATTATAACAATTCACCTCATCTCATTAACATTTCATTTCTTTGTTTTCATCCCAAAAAGTTGTGAAAACACTTTTCTTAAGTGTGGGTCACACCACCCAATAATACAATGATAACTCATCTCATCTCATTTTATTTCTTATTTTTAAGAATGAACCAAACAAAAGAAAACAACAAACTACAGGAAATATGTTTCTTATAATTCATTTCCTTATTTTTTTCGCCAACCAAACAACATCAAAACTAGTTTTCTTAAAAAATCACTCACATCATCCAATAATAATGTGACAACTCATCTCATCTCATCTCCATTTCTTTGATTTCCTTCTTTTTTTAGCCAACCAAACAATTCAAAAACCTATTTTTCGTAGAAATAGGTTTCATTTTCTTTCATTTCCCTCTTTTTTTAGGCAAACGAACAGACCCTTACACATAAATGACAATTAATATACGACACCTCAGCAATGCCACATCACCGCCACATAAGCACAATGTGGGGATAGTGTAGAAATTATAATGTAGTTATCAAGGGAGTAACAAAAAAAAAAAAGGCTAAATGAATTCGACAAGTGCAGCCGCCACCTTCTCTCTAGGGTTTTGAAAACTCTAGATCTGAGTTCGTTTCATTTTCTCTCTGAAAACGTGTAACGCTTCTCCCCCCTCCCTCGTGACGGGGCTCTATCGGCCAGATCTGGCTGTTGCTTCCGATTTTCTCCGGCCGGTTTCTTCCTTCTTCGTGCGGCACGAACCTTCCTGTCTCGCTCCGACAGTTTGTGGCGAATTTATTTGACGAGATCTGAGTTTCGTCCCTAACCCTCGTGGCAGCCCTCGGGGTTTCCCATTGGTAATTCTCGCCGGCAAGGCTTCGGGGGTCTCCATCGGCGATTTCCAGTGCATCCTCGACAATTCACACTAGTTCTCTGGCATTGTTTTTCTTCGTCTTTGCTCATTTGGATTTCCTTTTCCTCTCGACTCACACGAACGACATCGCCGTTTCATACTTAGTAACTGTATCGTCGTTTCAAGACCGTCTCTCAGTCTCAAATCAATGGCATCGTCGTTTCAAGACCATCTATCGGTCTCATATTAACGGCATCGCCGTTTCAAATTTAGTAATGGCATCGCTGTTTCAAGACTGTCTCTCGGTCTCAAATCAACGACATCGCCGTTTCAAGACCGTCTCTCGGTCTCAAATCTACGGCTTCGCCGTTTCAAGACCGTCTCTCGGTCTCAAATTAACGGCATCGCTGTTTTAAGACGTTTTGTCTTGCTGCTTTGCTGATTGTTTGGGCTACTGGTGCTTTTTTGTGTTCTGTCTTTAGGGGCTGGATTGTAAATGCAGCTTAGATAACAAAGATGATCCTGTTTTTCTATCAACCAAGGGCAGGACAAATTCGCCTTCCCTCAACAACTCTCATTTAGGGAAGGTTTTTGGTAGGAAGATTGCTAATAGAGATGGCCTTAAGCGTGTCCTTAGGAGGATCTGGATTGTAAATGCCCCATTCCAGGTGGAACCTTACAGTGGAAGGAATACTTTCCTCTTCAGATTTAGTTCCGATGCAGACGGAAAAATTGCTTGATGGTGGGCAGTGGTGCTTTGAAAGAAACCTGCTCAATTTGATTGTTCCTCGTGGGGTTGGTGCCCCAACTTCTCTGGATTTCTCTTCAACTTTGTTCTGGGTACATGTAAAGAATATACCACTTGCTGCGATAAACGAGAGGTGCGCTAGAGACTATGGCTCACTTATAGGAGAACTTAAAGAGATTAATTTGAGGGATAATAAGCTGCGACTGAGAATTCTCGTAGATATTGCTAGGCCTCTAAAAAGAGGCATACGTGTTTGCTTTGAAGAGACTGGGGAGATTGAGTAGCTCTACCTCACCTATGAGAGACTTCCTGACTTTTGCTTTTCATGTCGCATTATTAGCCACAAAGCTGCCGAGTTTGACAAACGAAGTGTACAAGCCGATGGTATTTTTATCACATCCAAAAGCAGATATTGTTCTTGGCTCAGAGAACCCCCTCCATCTTTTAAGGCCTTTGAGACTAGGTCTTCTGGAGCAACTGAAGCAGAACGTGAGGGGAAGAAACAACCATCCTCTCGAGTGGTCTCAGATGATACTCAGGTTGATGACTCAGGTGGTAGTGCTCCACTGCAGATTATTCCAGTCACGATGGGTTGTGAGACCACTCTTGCACCCTTAGCCATGGATATCGGTGTTGGCTTTGATTTGCATGATGTTACAATTTCCACATCTACCTCGGGAAAGTGGACTTTATTGACCTGGAAGAGGCTTGCTAGAGGGTCTGGGCAGCAGGACTCCAAATAGAAAGGGAAAGGGCAGAAAATATTCTCTGAAGGATCCTCTGGATGTACATGAGAAGAGGGCACGATTGGAGGTTCCCGGTCCAGATTCTACTCTTGTTGAGGCGCACCCTGGTGGCCAGGGGCGCCATGAGTTGCTTTTGCTGAAATGTTTAGGGACTGGGAAACCCTAAAACATTGACTGCTTTCTGTAGGAAGACGCGGACTCATTCCACAAGTCTAGTCTTTCTTTCGAAAACTAGACTTTCTGGTAGGTGGGTGCAAATGATCAGATTTTAGTTGGGTTTCCAGAATTGGTTTATGGTGGATAGTAGAGGCAGAAATGGTGGACTCATGTTACTATGGGATGATGAAATAGATGTGACTATCCATTCTTTTTCTACTGGGCACATTGACGCATCAGTTGTTGACTCTGCGAGAAGGAACTGGCAGTTCACTGGGCTTTATGGCCATCCCCAGAAATACTTATGATGCCAGTCATGGGATCTATTAAGACGGTTGGGGGATCTTTTCTCTGAGCCATGGTATATGGAGGTGAATTTAATGCCATCGCGAGTCTAGGGGAGAAGCTGAGTGGGAGACAGTCGCATGTTCCGAGTATGCTGGATTTCCAGAGTGTTCTGCTGCAATGTGAGCTACTAGATTTAGGGTATCACGGGTACACATCCACTTGGATTAATCGTTAGTCTAGTACATCTCATATCCAGGAGCGCTTGGACATTATGATAACCGAATCTGGCTGGCGAGACATATTTCCCACTGCTAAGGTATACCACTTAGATTTTTTTGTTTTTGACCATCGTCCTATTATGTTATATTTTGCTGCTTCTCACCCCCTCTTGTTTGTTTGGGTCAAAAGTTGATATTTTCATTGGTGACGAACTCATTACAATTTTAGCCATTACAATAAGTTAAAAAAAAAGTCTATCTTTTTATAAGATCTCCTTTACACAATAAAAATAAAGATTACAACTCTTATCAAACAGCGCAACGGACGTTTATCACCCGCTGCTTGCGTGGGAACTTTGCCTGTGCCGGGGACGTTAATATCCGTGGACCGCCACGGATCAGATCCGATTGACAGATTGGTGATCAATGCTCTCGCTTCACGAAGGAAGTGATTGCAGTAGCGGTGATTTTGACTAAGCAAAATCACGGCTCTTCTCGGGATTTAAGACCAAGCTTAAATCCGGAGGAATAGGGGACGGGTCTCGAATCTCTCGAACTCCACTCTTTATGCACAAGAGATCGCCAAGATCTAGCTAACCCTCTCTGAAATCGTGGCTATGCACTCGAGAAACCGGCAGCACCTCGCCCTCTTGATGTCCTCCTTTTGAAATGAGCACCCGAGCTCGTATTTATAAGCTTCGGAAGTGGGTATTTGGATAAGAACGAGGGATTCCTCCTTATCTTTAGTTAAGAACTGATTAACCATAGTATCAGATTAGTTAGGATACTCAGGAACTTACAAATCTCGAGAGAATCCGTGAAAACCGAAAAATCACACTTTTAGATCGAATCTGGCCGAAGCATCACCCAGTGGCTCGGCCTTGGCCTAGCCACCAAATGGTGGCTCGGCCTTGTCCCAGCCACCAAATGGTGGCTCGGCCTGAGCCCAGCCACCATGGCCATCGAGCCACCCTTGGTGACCTGGCTATGGGCCGAACCACTGGTTCGGCCGAGTCGTTTCGATGCGACTCGACCGCCAGTGGCTTTCTTAGTCTTCCGGATTTTGACTTGTTCTGTCGTTACGCGTATTTCATTGATTCATTGATCTGTACGCTGTTTTGGTGGCCGATGAACGTGCGGGCCACTTGGTGGTGGCCGGTGAGCACGCAGGCCACTTGGTTTACCGATTTGGTGGCCGATGAACGTGCGGGCCACTTGATGGTGGTCGGTGAGCACGCGGGCCATTTGGTTCGTCGATTTGGTGGCCGATGAGCACGCGGTCCACGTCATCAATAGTTCGTTGATTCACTGGTCGGTGTTGGATAATCCTCTTTGACTTAGATAATGACGTTCATCACATTCTCTCTGTCTTGAGCTGTGTGTGGATACCTATAGGCATTTTTAGATGCCTACATTGTTAGGCATGGTCATCCCTTCCGCTTTGAGCCCTTTTGGATCAAAGAGGATGATTTAAGTGATGTTATTAGCAGGGCCTGGTCTGGGATCTCCACACAACAGGGTCTATGTGAGTCAGTTTGTCAGAAGCTAGGGTCTTGTGCTACAAAACTTATTAGTTGGAGCCAAGAGCGTTTGGCAGATGGAGGCACAGATTGTCCGTTATTCAGCGAAAGCTCTAGTCTCTCTACTTTTCTCCTGATGTGAGGGATCGTATGGCTGAGATTCAAATGCTAGAGAAGGAGAGGGAGGTTCTTGAGTATAGGGAAGAAAGCTTCTGGCGACAGTGAGCTAGGGTTGATTGGCTCCGAGACGGGGGCTGTAACACCAAATTCTTCCACATGAGAGCTTCCACTAGGAGGAGGAAGAACTTTATTAGCCACCTACATCATCCAAATGTCACTTGAGTGGAGGATCAGTTGAGAATTGCAATGCTTATTTAGGATTATTTCTCGGATTTGTTTTCTTCTTCCACTCCTTCAGATGAGGTTTTGGCTGAGGTGAGTGGTGCTATCTCTTCACAGCTTTCAGTGGATGACCTCCGAATCATTTCTGAGCATTTTACAGGTGATGAGGTGTAGGGTGCTCTTCGATCTATGGGTCCTTCAAAGGCACCCGGTCCAGATGGCTTCAATGCATCCCTTTTTTAGTCCTAGTGGTCTGTTATTAGCCCATATATTTCGCCTGCATGTTTGGAGATTCTAAATTGGGGCTCATCTATCGAGTCTTAGAGTAAGACCAATGTGGTTTTCATCCCCAAAAAGGATTCACCTGAGACTGTGGCAGACTTTAGACCCATCGGCCTATGTAATGTGATCTACAAGATTGTCACGAAGACCATTGCTAATAGGCTAAAGCGGGTTTTTGGCAGATTGATCGGATACTTTTAGAGTGCTTTTGTCCCAGGAAGATCTATTTAGGACAATATCATTGTTGCTTTTGAACTTCTCCACACATTGCAGAAGAGGAGACGAGGTTGGTCTGGCCATATGACACTGAAGTTGGATATGAGTAAGACATATGACAGAGTGAAATAGGGGTTTATTGACAGGGCCCTTTAGATCATGGGTTTTCCAGATTATTGGAGGCTTCTCATTTTGGACTGTATCTCCACTTCCTCACTCTCGTTTTGCTTCAATGGGTAGATTGTGGGTCAGGTCACTCCTACTCGTGGTCTACGGCAGGGATTCCCACTATCTCCATATTTGTTTCTTCTTTATACGGAAGCTCTCTCGATACTGATCATCAAACATGAGGAGAATATGTACATCATAAGGTTATCTTGTTCTCGGTCGGGGCCAAGGATTTCTCACTTGTTCTTTGCAGATGACTCTTTAGTTTTTATTCAGGCTTCCCAGGCTGCTGTACAGGCTGTCCAGAGTACTGTGCTACTATATGAGGCTACAACTGATCAAAAAGTTAACTTTTAGAAGTCTGCCTCACCTTTAGTCCATGTATAGATGAGGATACTAGGGCCTCTATTTTCTCTGTCTTGGGGCTTGATAGGGTCCAGTCACATGATCGATACTTTAGTCCTCCCTTTGGTGGTTGGAAGAAGCCGTTATCAGACTTTTGCTTCAATTAGAGATTCAATTTGGAAAAGAGTCCAAGCTTGGAGGATGATTCTTTTCTCAGCGGGGGGGGGGGGAGGTTATGGTAAAATCTATTTTGCAGGCGATTTCATGTTATGTGATGAGTATCTTCCGCATTCCCCTTTCTCTGTGTAGGGAGATTGAGTCTATCATTATGAGATTCTGGTGAGAGGAAGATTCACTGGGTTAGGTGGCAGAAGGTTGTAGGCATCGAAAATTGCCTATAGGACTCCACGAACAGCTCAGTGTTAAGGAACGACAATGAACGTCACTATCTGGTTCACAGGAGTTCGATTGACGTCGGTGAACGCTTGAAGTGAATCGACGAACTACGTGAGCTGAGACGAAGAATTTACAGCGGAGTGTCTCGGATTTTTGGAGACGCCCCAGGGGTGTCCTAGATTTTTGGGGACGCCCCAGGGGTGTCCTAGATTTTTTGGGACGCCTCAGGGGTGTCCTAGATTTAAGAATTTACCCCAGGGGTGTCCTAGATTTTTGGGGACGCCCCGGGGGTGTCCTAGATTTTTGGGGACGCCCCGGGGGTGTCCTAAATTTTTGGGGACGCCCCGGGGGTGTCCTAGATTTTTGGGGACGCTCCGGGGGTATCCTAGATTTTTGGGGACGCCCCAGGGGTGTCCTAGATTTTTGAGGACATCCCAGGGGTGTCGCCTATAAATAGAAGCCTTAGGCCTCACTTTTTGGGGATTCGGATTTTTGGAGAATTAGCGAAGCCCTGCTGGAGTGAAGAGTGATCGAGCACTTCAACACAAGAGAGTTCTTCATCAGATCTACATCACCCGCATCCGTTCCTTAGCATTACCCCTCGTCGGTAATCCTAAGAAGAGCAAATATCTCGCTTTATCCGAGATAGGCGCTCCAAGTTTCTAGATCTCCTCGCGGATCGACGAAGCTCTGCCCGATTTTTCTGAATCAGATCTGATTGCCAGGTAGTCCACGGATATCGACGTCCCCATCACAGGCTAAAGACCCACGCAAGCAAGAGACGATAAATGGATCTTGTGTTTATTTTCAAGAAAGTTGTAATCTTTATTTTTGTTATTTGAATTCATTTGTAACGTTTGAAGTTTTAATGAAATCAATGATGAAGGTAACTTTTGACGAAAACAAGCTGGCGACCACAGTAGGAGCCAACGGCCTCGCTGCCGAGGCCGTCGTGACGCAACCGGCATTCAAGATCCGGGTGAATGAAGAGATCGAATACGAGTTCGATCAACAAAAGTTTGAAGAGTACCTCTCTTCCTCCTCCTCCAGATCCGCCTCTCCGAACAGGCGCAGGAAGGCATCCTCTTCCAGAAATGTTCGCGGGACCTTCGGCTCGAAGATCCAAGATCCCATTGCCGCCGCTGCGCCCGCACCACGCGACGTTCCTGCGTCGTCCAACGTGGTCGAGACCGCAGATCCGGACTTCTCCTCCGCCGAGGAGATGGCTACTGAAGACGCTCCAGCATTGTCAAAGAGAGCACGCCAAAGACGGCGTCAACGCCTTGCTCGTCAGTTGGCCAAGGCTTTGGAGCCGATGGACGGGATCCGCTATAATGTGGATCTAAAATCCAGGCAGCGCCGGGAACAACAACGGCGAACAACCAACTCCTCCTCCAAGACAGAAATGAACGAATGGGTTCGTATCAAGGGGACCCGCTCCACCCTCGAGGAGCGAATCAAGAAGCGTCGAGCATTGCTCGCACATGCCCGAGCCCTTTTGCAGAAAGCGAAAGAAATGCAGAGGGGAGAAGCAGTGGAGAAGCCGCCTAAGCGCAAGCAAGTTTGGGTGCCAAAGACAAAACCAGCACTTAAGGCAAAAGTGGGCGGAGTTATCGTCCAGCCTATTTCAAATCCAGATCCCGTTTCCCCTGTACCCGCACCTCCGACGGAGTCAGGAAAGAACGTGGATCTCACTAAATCCAGGGGTCCTTTGAAGGGTCGCCTTGATCCTGAAGATCGAGGTAAAGCACTCGTCAAGGAGCGATTGAGACCGTTGAAAAGTCCCCAAACAACAGTCAAGACTGGGGGTCGTACTAACAAAGGGAAATCCCCTATTACCGACCGCATTAGATTGCGAGTCGAAGTTCAAGAGCCCGTTGGACTTTCACGCTCTCAAAGGCGTAAAAGTGAACGAGTGACTCTTGGAGACGCAAATAAAGCGTCGCGTCCCCAGAGGGAAACATATTTGTCTGATGACGATGTTACACCTGGGAAGGCGTGCCAACACTTTATGGGTTGCTCCAATTATCAAACTGATGAGCTGTACTATAGGGCCGGGGGTGCGAATAAATCCCGGAAAAGAAATGATCGAGACACGGAGCCTCATTGTCCGTGTGCCAACATAATCAAAGCAGTATTATCGGAATGCTGCTGTTCTAAAACCCCAAAAAGAGTCTCGGTGTTTGAGAGAATCTCTACCAGGGCGTCCGAGGCCAAACCAAGGCATTTCCAAAGGAGGAAACCCATTCGCCAAGATGATGAATTTCCAGAAGTGTCCGTCAATATGACCGGCAGAAGGAAATCGACGCAACACTTAAACCCAGATCAGTTTGCCGATGTATCCCGGCGTATGACTCGGTTGCGGTCAGGAATCAATAAGCGAAAGAATTACCAAAAGATGCAAAAAGGACTTCCTTTGGAAGAGGAGGTATTAGATGCTGGTTCAGATTCTTGCTCGGCTATAGCGTCCGATGACACGGCATCGAGCGCGGGACAACCCTACGAGTCATTTATGATCAGCGCCGAACAAGTAACCAAGATGCTTGAAGAGGTCCTGGCTAAGCAGAAGGAAAGCTTCAAGTTCGAGATGGATCTGGCCATGCAGCAGATGAGGGAAATACATGACCAGCAAATCGCGACACTGACAACTCACCAAGGAGAACCCAGTCGTCGCAATAATCCGAATCAAGATGAGAATGAACGGGAAGAAGATAATGTCAATCCTGTCAACAATAGTAACGGAGGCGGTCCCTTGAATGATAATGCGAAGGAGGACCACGTTACCTCTCCCCGAAGCCACTCGAAGACGGATACGAGTGAAGATAAGAAGATGTCTACGTGAAAGTCTTCAAATTGTAATCTTCTAAAAGTCGTCAGATTGTAACTTCTATCATCGGTGTTTTGATGGGTATCAGCTATCTATTATGATTTTTTGACAGCCTACAGTGTCCTTACCCGAAAGAGTGGGATTCGATCCCGTATCCGGGGAAGTTCAACCTGATCAACTTCACGCCGTTCGACGGGAAGGGCTCGCCCACTCAGCATCTAATCTACTTCAAGTCCCACTTGGGCACGATCTCCGGCAATGAAGCCTTGATGGTTCGGTCATTCGTCGGCACCCTTCGCGGGCCTGCCTTCGATTGGTATCGGCGTCTTAAATTTGAAAGCATCAACAGCTGAGAGGACCTGGAGAGCATGTTCCTCACTCATTTCTTCGATGATGATGCTGGAGTGTCGATCAGGACACTCTTCGATGAGAAACAAAAAGACGGATGTAGGCGTCAAAAAATGCTGAAAGATATCCAAATACAGCTCAAGAGGAAATCATCCAAAAAGGCAGAAGAACATAAGTATAGACTGTCTCACACGCGAGACAGTCTTTACTGTCTCGCCTGAGACAGTATTTACTGTCTCGCCGTGCGAGACAGAATTTACTGTCTCGCACGTGAGACAGCTTTCAGATGGTCAAAACTACCTTTGTAACTGCCCTACACGTGGCCACTAACTGTTCAAGAACGTGGGAAACGTCGTGGGCGAGAATCACGTGGATAACTGCCAAAATAACGGAGTTTGAAACGTGGGAAAGCAGTTACATCGAAAACTGCCAGAAATATAGACAGTATTTTACTGTCTCGCTGGGCGAGACAGCAAATTGACTGTCTCGCTGGGCGAGACAGCAAACACTGTCTCGCCCGCCGAGACAGCAAATGCTGTCTCGCGAGCATTGTTCATCCAGAGGGTTATAAATACCCCCCCGAAGGCTATTTTCAGAGGGGAGGAGAGAGGCTGATCATTTGGAGCACTCCAGAGCAGAGAGAGAGCAGAGGTGCTGATCTTACGGCCAATCCTTGATAATCAGGCTTTGACTTGATTTCAAGAAGAACGACTATCTTACATCGATAAGATATCGTTTCAATTTCTTACTTCGATAAACGAAGTCAGAATCATAAACCCCTCACGGTTCAATCAGAATCTGTGATTTGGTGGTCCACGAGTCAAAGCGCTCCCGGCACAGGCAAAGATCCCACGAAAGCAGTGATCCAAACAACGATCCTGCGTTTATTTTCTCAAGAGTTGTAATTTTCTTTTTGTTGTGTAAAAGAGTCTTATAAAAAGGCTGTTTTCTTTGAATTTATTGTAATCGACCGAAGATATAATGAATTCGACAACAAATTCGACTTTTGGCGAAAACAAACTGGCGACCACAGTGGGAGCCAACGGTCTCGCTGCCGAGACCGTCGTGTCGCAGCCAACCATCAAGATCCTGGTTGAATCAACAGTCGAGTACGAGTTCGACCAAGCGAAGTTCGAGGAGTATTTGTTATTCTCATCTGTAAAATCTTCTTTGCCTCGCAAATGCAGGAAGATTTCATCTTTGTCGAAGTTGTCAAACACTACAGATGAAGACTCTCGCTTAATTGTTGTTGAAAATTTCACTCGCAACACCTCTGCTCACAATGGCTCTTATTTAGTTAAAGAGTCATCGAATCAAAGCCCGCCGGCATTGACGAAAAGAGCTCGTCAGAGACAACGCCAACGCCGTGCTCGCCAAATGGCTAAAGCCTTGGAACAAACCGACGGGGTTCGTTATCACGCGGACTTAGAGTCGAGGAGGCATCGAGTGGTTCAGTTGTCTCAACAACCAATCATTCATGTCTCTGCTAAACTCACGACGGAGGAATGGACTATTGTCAAAAGGACTCGTTCAACCCTCAAAGAGCGTATACGAAGACGTCGTGCAAACGCTGCTCTTATTCGTGCTCTCTCACAACAAAGACGAGAAAGGAGGAAGGAAACGGTGACCAAAGAACCACCGAAACTCCGCCAAGTTTGGATTCCAAAGTCTGGACTTATGCAAAATCAGCATTCGGAGCCCGTTAAGACCCCATACCCGCAAATGGGTGGTTTTAGACGTGCGACTCCCAACATAACCTTGGATCGCTCAAAGACAAAAATAAATTGTCCTGAGAATGCCAACAAGGTTTTATACCCCCAGAAGAAGACGCATTCACCAAATGATATCGTCATACCTGGGAGATCATACCAACAGACGATACGATTTTTTGGCAATCATACCGATGAATCGTATTATCAAGTTGGGGTTGTGAATAATTTTCGAAAGAGAGTTATTCGAGAGATAAACTCTCGTTGTTCCTGTGCGCGACTCGTTAAAACAGCATTATCAGAATGTGACTGTTTCAAACGAGAAGTCATCCCACGAAAAGTCTCTGTATTATCGAAACCTAAGCCGAGACATTTCCGCAAAAGAAGAGCAGCTGTCCAAAATGATGAATTCCCTGAAGTCACCATCAACGTGGCTGATAGAAGAAAGTCTAAACAGCATTCAAGTGACTCAAATCCCGACTTTTCCCCGAAAGGAAAAGTCAATCCAAGAATTGCTCAAAGGATGTCTCGACTCCAATTAGGAGCTATCAGACGCAGAGACTACAAGAGAATGCAAGAAGGAATGTCCTCGGAGGATGAATTCTCGGACACTTATTCTGCAATCGCTTCTGATGATACAATGTCTAGCACAGGACAAATCAGAGAAGTATTCACAATCACTGCTGATCAGTTCACTCAAATACTTCAGGAAGCTCTAGCCAAACAACGTGAAGAAATTAGAGCTGAAGTGAAGACAGAAATGAAGTTGGCTATCCAACAAATGAGAGAACTGTTAACTCAACAGCCTCAACCTCCTGAGTCCAATCAGCGATTTGAATCCAGCCACCACACTCGGAATGTTGTAGATGACAGTGATCCAGAGGTGGATGAAGTCATTATGGCTGATACACCTCCCAATGGCAATAACGCTGGGGGTGGTTTAACGGATCCTCCCAATAACGATATTGGGGGTGGTTCAATAGCACCTCTCACTGGGGGTGGTCCAATTATCTTTACTCGACATCATTCAGAAAGAAATGAAGACGATGACGGGAAAATGCAAAAACTTGAAGACAAAATCAATGCTTTGATGACGGCTCAAGAAGTTAAGAAGACGGGTATTCCATGTCCTTATCCGAGGGAATGGGATTCAATACCATACCCGACCAAATTCAATCTGATTAACTTCACACCGTTTGAAGGGAAGAGTTCGCCGATTCAACACTTGATTTATTTCAAGTCTCATTTGGGCATAATCTCTGGAAACGAGGCCTTAATGATCCGGTCATTCGTTGGCACCCTTCGTGGGCCCGCCTTCGATTGGTACCGACGGCTCAAGCCAGGGAGCATCAATTGCTGGGATGACATGGAAAGTTTGTTCCTCAGCAACTTCTTCGATGATGACACCGAAGTGTCAATCGGAATCCTTTTGGATGAGAAGCAAAAAGACGGAGAGTCAGTCGACAATTTTGTCAAGCGTTTCCGTAACATGGCGATGAATTGCAGAGATCCTATTACAGAGGAGTTCATCCTGCAAACATGCCACAATAACCTCTCCATCGATGTCTTGGAAGCTTTGGGGGTTGAGCCGTCCACAACTTGGAAGGAGTTAAAATTTCGTGGCGAACAAGCTGAACACTTTCTTAAAAGAAAGGAAGCTGAGAAAGGCCAACAAATGACATCTGCAATCATTGGGAACGCAACTTTCGATCCGAAGTTTCAAAAAGAATATTCATTCGAAGAGGATGAAGCTCCAGCCATATTGGAATACCTCCTCGCTAATGACAAAATCGAGCTACCACCTATTAAAGATCAGGATGGAGCTAAGATGATTACGGATCCAAATTACTGTGCGTACCACAGAAGGATTCTTCATCCCACCGAAATTTGCTTTGGACTCAAAAACAAAATCCAAGCCTTAATTGACTCCGGCGTCATAACGGCCAAAGAAGTCGAGTAAAGACGACCATATTACTCCATCGGATACACGAGTATAAACTGTTTTCCCCAACTCCATTGGGTACACGAGTATAAACTGTTTCCCCTCACTCCGAAAAGTATACGAGTATAAACTGCTCCTCGATACTCCAAAAGGTATATGAGTCTAAACTATTTCCTTTCCTTAACGGGAAGTTCCTGGAGAATCCTATATTCTTAAGGATAACCCGAACATATGACTGAGGTTAACGTACTCCTCGTTATACCCAGTTTTACAAAGAAAGCTGGGGGTCGATAATTCATGTAATGGGAAGTTCCTGGAAGAATGTTAAATATAATATTCTTAGGGATAACCCGATTATTATGGACAGAATGATAAATACTAAGCTCCTATTATGATTTTCGAACACTCTTTTGCTGAGATGAGATTCGATCACTTCGTTAGATCAATCTTCCCTCACAAAACCCATTTGGTCAAACCTTTAAACAGTTAGGACCGAAGCCAAAATCCCCTCTCGATTCGTTCCATGAACGAGAGGTCCACAAATTGAACGATCAAACCTTTAAACAGTTAGGATCGTCTTAAATACCCATTTGGTCAAACCTTTAAACAGTTAGGACCAAAACCAAAATCCCCTCTCGATTCGTTCCATGAACGAGAGGTCCACAGAGAATGCCATGCATGGTACTTTTAAGGATAACCCGATCATACAGCTAAACGTAATGATAAACCCAGCTTCGCAAGAAAAGCTGGGGGTGGATGGTTCATGTAACGGGAAGTTCTCGGAAGAATGCTATATGTAATTTTCTTAGGGATAACCCGATCATTACAAACAAGGTGATAAACACTACATCCCCATGGTGATTTCCGAATACTCTTTTGCTGAGATGAGATTCGATCACCTCTTTAGATCAATCTTCCCTCATAACCTCACATATGGTCAAACCTTTAAACAGTTAGGACCAAAGCCAAAATCCCCTCTCGATTCGTTCCATGAACGAGAGGTCCACAAATTGAATGATCAAACCTTTAAACAGTTAGGATCATCTCAGAACTCCCACTTGGTCAAACCTTACTACAGTTAGGACCAAAACCAAAATCCCCTTTCGATTCCTTCCATGAACGAGAGGTCCAGCTTCGATTTGTGCAATCAAAACTATAAAAGTTAAGATTGCTTCCAATCTCAATTGATCAAACCTTATTCAGATTCTCTGAATAGAAATCCCAATTTAAATTTCCTTTGTACCAGGAGATAGAATATAAAATTCTTCCTCTCCGATTCCGGGTTCATCTCTACCAACAAACAAGAGATCAGGAGATAGAATATAAAATTCTTCCTCTCCGATTTCGGGTTTATCTCTACCAACAAACAAGAGACCAGGAGATAGAATATAAAATTCTTCCTCTCCGATTCTGGGTTCATCTCTACCAACAAACAAGAGACCAGGAGATAGAATATAAAATTCTTCCTCTCCGATTTCGGGTTCATCTCTACCAACAAACAAGAGACCAGGAGATAGAATATAAAATTCTTCCTCTCCATCATCGGGTTTATCTCTACCAACAAACAAGAGACCAGGAGATAGAATATAAAATTCTTCCTCTCCATCATCGGGTTTATCTCTACCAACAAACAAGAGACCAGGAGATAGAATATAAAATTCTTCCTCTCCATCATCGGGTTTATCTCTACCAACAAACAAGAGACCAGGAGATAGAATATAAAATTCTTCCTCTCCATCATCGGGTTTATCTCTACCAACAAACAAGAGACCAGGAGATAGAATATAAAATTCTTCCTCTCCGATTCTGGGTTCATCTCTACCAACAAAAAAGAGACCTGAATACTCCAATAGGTACACGAGTCTAAACTGTTTCCCTATCATCAACAGGAAGTTTCTAGAGAATATTACTCAGAATATTCTTAAGAATAACCTGAATACTCCAAATAGGTATAAGAGTCTAAACTGTTTCCCTATCCTCAACAGGAAGTTTCTGGAGAATATCAGTTAAAATATTCTTGAGAATAACCTGACTACCCCTAAACGGGTATATGCAGTGTCAACTTGACGACAAGAGCTGATTTCACAAGTACAAGTTCCAGCTTTAATTCAAGATCTCTACAATGGACAAGCGATAAACGCGATGCCGGAAGAATCTTAACTATTCTACAAAGCACTGAATAGATTGAGAGACAAAGAGATCAAAAGTTGAAGCCACATACGGGTTCCTCTACACGATCTACTCAACCAAGCATTGAAAGGATCATAAGTAAGACCTATTTTATCCAAAGCATCCCAGAACTCCTCTATAAAAGATTGAGTCTGGAATACTTTGGAGGGGGTATCTGTAGGCGTCAAAAAATGCTGAAAGATATCCAAATACAGCTCAAGAGGAAATCATCCAAAAAGGCAGAAGAACACAAGTTTGGGATGTCTCGCATACGAGACAGTCTTTACTGTCTCGCCATGCGAGACAGCATTCTCTGTCTCGCAGGCGAGACAGTCTTTACTGTCTCGCCAGGCGAGACAGCATTCTCTGTCTCGCCC
>NC_033798.1:127679187-127813444 GCF_001876935.1 Asparagus officinalis | reverse complement strand
AGTATTTACTGTCTCGCTGGGCGAGACAGCAAATTTACTGTCTCGCTGGGCGAGACAGCAAACACTGTCTCGGCCAGCGAGACAGCAAACACTGTCTCGCCCGCCGAGACAGCAAATGCTGTCTCGCGAGCACTGTTCATCCAGAGGGTTATAAATACCCCCCGAAGGCCATTTTCACAAGGGGCTGGGAGCAGAGATCCAAGGCTGATCATTGAGAGCAATCCAGAGCAATCCAGAGCAGAGAGAGAGCAGAGGTGCTGATCTTACGGCCAATCCTTGATAATCAGGCTTTGACTTGATTTCAAGAAGAACGACTATCTTACATCGATAAGATATCGTTTCAATTTCTCACTTCGATAAACGAAGTCAGAATCATAAACCCCTCACGGTTCAATCAGAATCTGTGATTTGGTGGTCCACGAGTCAAAGCGCTCCCGGCACAGGCAAAGATCCCACGAAAGCAGTGATCCAAACAACGATCCTGCGTTTATTTTCTCAAGACATCAACAGCTGGGAGGACCTGGAGAGCATGTTCCTCACTCATTTCTTCGATGATGATGCTGAAGTGTCGATCAGGACACTCTTCGATGAGAAACAAAAAGACGGAGAGTCGGTGGATACCTTCATCAAACGCTTCCGCAATCAGGCAATGAACTGCAAGGATCCCATCACGGAGGAATTCATCTTGCAGACTTGTCATAACAATTTGTCCATTAACATCTTGGATGTTATGGGAGTAGAGCTGCTCAAGACATGGAAGGATTTGAAGGCCCGAGGAGAGCAAGCCGAACGATTCCTCAAAAGAAAGAAGGCCGAGAGGAGCCAACCGATGGCTAATTCTCCGAACTCGAACTTCGCCTCTCGTGATAGGGGCAAGGCACCTGCAGTGGCTGTTGATCAAACGTCAAAACAGCAGTCCCGAAGACAGCAGAAGACTTCGGATCAAAAGGCCCAGAAAGAGTACTCGTTCAAGGACGAAGACGTTCCCGCCATCTTCGAGTCTCTTCTCGAAAACAACAAAATCAAGCTCCCGCCCATCACGAATCAGGAGGAAGCTGAAAATACTACGGATCCAAAGTACTGCGCATACCACAGGAGGATCCTTCATCCCACCAAGGCTTGCTTTACTTTAAAGAATAGCATCCAGACCTTGGTTGAAGCCGGCGTCATAACGCTAGGATAAGCCAAATGAGAATGGAAAGACTCCAAAGGGTATACGAGTATAAACTGTTTCTCAACACTCCGACAAGTATAAGAGTATAAACTGCTCCTTCCATGACTCCAAAGGGTATACGAGTATAAACTATTTCTCAACACTCCGACAAGTATAAGAGTATAAACTGCTCCTTCCTACACTCCAAAGAGTATATGAGTATAAACTGCTTCTTAATCCTCCGACCGGTATAAGAGGTTAAACTGCTTCATGACACTCCAATAGGTATATGAGTATAAACTATTTCCTTTCTTTCACGGGAAATTCCTGGAGAATTTTATACGTAATATTCTTAAGGATAACCCGATCATGCAACCAAATGCAATAATAAACCCAGTTTCGCGAGGAAGCTGGGGGTGGATGACTCATGTAACGGGAAGTTCCCGGAAGAATACTATATGTAATTTTCTTAGGGATAACCCAATCATTACAAATTAGGTGATAAGCACTAAACCCCCATTGTGATTTGTATGAGTCAACACTCCCGTTGTAAGTTGTACTCTCACTCTCACCTCTCACTTGGTCAAACCTTCCTATAGTTAGGGCCACAACCAAAGTCCCCTCTCGATTCCTTCCATGAACGAGAAAATTGAGCGATCAAGCCTATAAAAGGTAAGATCGTCTCAAACCTCCCATTCCCAATGCTCCCTTGGTCAAACCTATAAAAGTTAGGGCCAAAGCCAGATTCCCCTCTCGGTTCCTTCCATGAACGAGAGGTCCACTTTCAAATCGAGTGATCAAACCTTCCTACAGTTAGGATCATCTCAAACTCCCGCATGGTCAAACCTTCCTACAGTTAGGACCAAAACCACAATTCACTCTCGATAAACGAGAAATTTATCTTTAGTTCGGTAATCAAACCTTCCGACAGTTAGGATTATTCGAATCTTTTCGATTCTCGGAGTGGAGATCCCACTCCTAGTTTTAACTTTCTGGATTCTGAGGGTGGAGATCCCACCTCGAGTCTCCTTTCTAACTGGAGATAGAATATAAAATTCTTCATCTTCAGCTTTGGGAGATAGAATATAAAATTCTTCCTCTCCCGCATCGGGTTCGTCTTTGCCCCAAGAGAAGACAGCACTTTTTTAACTCCCAAAATCCGTGCCTCACAGGTACGGGGAATTTTATCCCGAATCCTAAGTAGGGATAAGTCAGCGCCTAATACGCGTTGCCGGTTAGTCTTTGACCGTAAAAAGGACAAAAGACCACATATTCAACATTGTGGCAGGTTATTATTAATAACACCAAAATCCATGCCTTACACGCATGGGGAATTTCATCCTGAATCCTAATTATTAATAACACCATAATCCGTGCCTCACACGCACGGGGAATTTTATCCCGAATCCTAAGTAGGGATAAGTCAACGCCTAACACGCGTTGCCGGTTTAGTCTTTCACCGAGTGAAAAAGACACCAGAGTATAATTCTGGGGAATTTTATCCCGAAGCCTAAGCAGGGATAAGTCAACGCCTGACACACGTTGCCGGTTTAGTCTTTTACCGATTGAAAAAGACACCAGAGTATAATTCTAGAGACCTTCATCCCGAATCCTAAGTAGGGATGAGTCAACACCTAACACGTGTTGCCGGGTAGCCTATTCCCGTAACAAAGGCGAAGCCTATGTATTCGAAATCATAGCATAAAGTCTCAGAGAATTCGCTCTCTTAGCATAACGTTACATGCGGAACGGATTCAGACAATCCGCATGCTAGCCCGATTTCAAACGGTAATCGGTAAAGGCACATCAAACCCGTTGAAGGCTGGGGGAGAGGTATATCCACACTGAACTCGCTCAGCATCATAGGTAAGATGCCAAGACATCTGTCGCTCCACGGCCTGTCCCTCCAAATGGGTGAAAGAATATTGACGAGGAATGGAGGGAATATACAGGAGAGCTCCCTCATGAAGATTCAGCCAATGCTCCTCAGTAAGAGTCAACGTAGCAGGATCCTCCGTGTGATCCCCGAACAGGAAACCGGGCTTCTTTAAAGCCTGAGTGGAAGTAGAATCTGCAGTGAAGGAGGCGTCCGTAATCAGCTGGCGTAAGCAATGACGCCCTCCATCCCGTATCAAACGACAGGATTCGTCGGAGCGATCTCTGTCAAACTGAGGGAGTGGACTAACGGCCTGCCTAATGGAAGCTGAAGAGAAGACCTCCCGGCTACAACCAGTATTAGCATGAGGAGGAAGGCTGCCCGCGGGGAACTCGACTGCAACAAAACACAAGGATAGAGTCAGAAAGCTCATAAAAAGCGAGATAAGATCAGTCACGGGATAATTGGAGAGACGATTTTGAGTGTCCTACACTGGAAGAACGGTATGCATCATCACGTAAATAACGTGGTAACATACACCGACCTATAAGGTGTAGGACGACACAAAATCGCCCCAATATACCAGAAGACTTGAATTAGCCAAGCAAGGCAAGTCCGAAACCTCGACCCCCGCGAAGGAGGGTGTCGGCCCTTCCCGAATGACCCGCGAAGGGGCCAAATGAGGGTATGACAAAACCACCAAGTTCGAAACCTCGACCCCCGCGAAGGAGGGTGTCGGCCCTTCCCGAATGACCCGCGAAGGGGCCAGACGAGGGTATAACAGAACCACCAAGTCCGAAACCTCGACCCCCGCGAAGGAGGGTGTCGGTTCTTCCTTCATGACCCACGAAGGGATCAATCGGGGATACAAAAAATAAAAAAAATTCCCACCCCCAAAAAAGGAAGCTGCTGGAGGGGAGGATGCTGCGGGAACTTCTTCCTCGCTAGGCTGCGAATGGGATCGACTCCTAGGAAGTCGAGATCGGCGTGGAGGCATCGGAAACCTGCAATGAAAAGCAGCAAGTCAGATACAATCTAAAATATGAATACGCGAAATTTAAAAGGGAAATTAAGAACTTTAATTAAAATCCTGTGTATAAATAGGATTTTATAGTTGAAGTCTAATTAAACCTACAAATTTCGCGCATGCGAAACAATGATTGTCATTTTCACGGTAAATTTTGGTGAAATACCTAAAATACCCTTCGTGTTCAAGGCTAAATTCGAGTCAAGGACACACTCGAGTTGGGTCATGGTCATCATACCTGATCACATAGCACCCCCAGTACCCCACAATTTTGGTTAATTTTGCAAATAAGCCCTTTTGTAGAATTTAGCCAATTTTACAAAAGACCCTCCACAAATTTCGGTTTGGTTTCCACATGCTTTTATCAAAACTTTGGTCATAGGTTTGTGATCTAAACTTTTGGAATTTCAGCCCTAAAATTCCAGTCCTTTTGCAAATAAACCCCCTATATACTTTGTGGGTTGCTCTTTTGCAAATAAATCCCTCAAACCACATTGAACCAAATTTACACATACACCCCCCAAAATTTCAGCTATATATTTGCATAAAAGCCCTTCAAATTTCAGTTTCATATTTACACATACACCCCCAAAAATTTTAGCCATATATTCGCACAAAAGCCCTCCAAAATTTCGGCCTCAAAATTTGCACATAAACCCCCTAAAATTCAGTCTCAAATTTGCACACAAACCCCCAAAATTTCAGCCCTAATTTCGGCCAAATACCCTCTCAAATTCCCCAAAATTTGCACACAATCCATCTCCCAAATTTCGGCCATATGTATATGCATGAAATTAAGAATGTAGTGAAATCAAAGGTGAGGGCCCCAAAAAAAAAAAAAAAAAAAAACAAAATTCGGTTTTTTGCCCAAATCCAAGAACTAGGGTTTCAAATATTGAATCAAAACATGAGAAACTAACTAGAATCAAAGCAAAGGAATAGAAGCCATGAAAAGAAAGTTTACCCAAGTTCTTGAAACTTGAAGGAGGAAGAAAGGTCCAAATAGCCGAAACCCTAGATTTGAATCTCCTCCTTTGCTCGAATCCAAGTGGGAAGAAGAGTTTGAACACTTGAAGAGGGAAGGGAAAGGCTTTAAAAGGGAAGAGAGATTTGGAAGTCTTGAAGAAGAAGAGTTCTTGGGGATAGAAAAAAGGGGGGGGGGGGGAGGGGGCGGAACTGTAGAAACCGAAGCAAAAAAAAAAAGAAGAAATGGGGAGGGGACGAAATTCTTACTGGAACCGGAAACAAAAAAAAAAATGAAAAAAGGAGGCGGAACCTAGCTGCTGGAACCGAAGAAAGAAAGGAAAAGAAGAGGAGAAGGGGAAATCGGCTTTATATTGGACATTTTTTTTTCTTGTTTTTGTTGAACCGAACCGGCCTGAACCAGACCGGTCTGAACCGAAACCAAACCTAAATTGTTGATTCATACGCGTGTGGGCCGTGAAATGTGGGCTCGCGCGTGTGGAAGGGTCCGGGGATAATTCATATGCATTTTGAACCTCTTTTCGGATGTTTTTACGACGTATTCAACACTCGTATTTATACCCCGATGAGAATACGAGTCTAAACTATTTCTCACAATTGACGGGAAGTTCCTGGAAAATATTATGTAAGGATAACCCGTCAACCTCCGACGGGTACACGAGGCTAAACTAATTCCCGAAACTCCCAAGAGTACACGAGTATAAACTGGTTGATCAACTTGTAGCCCTAGGTCAACGACGGTCAACGCGTTGCAATGAGAGTCAACGCTGATCGATTCGAAACCCTAAGGTCAACGCCGGATCAACGCGTAGCCCTAGGTCAACGCCGGTCAACGCGTTGCAATGAGAGTCAACGCTGATCGATTCGAAACCCTAGGGTCAACGCCGGTCAACGTGTAACCCTAGGTCAACGCCAGTCAATGCGTTGCGATAAAAAGTCAATATTCGACGTTCGAAACCCTAGGGTTAACGCCGGTCAACGTGTAACCCTAGGTCAACGCCAGTCAACGCGTTGCGACAAAAAGTCAATATTCGACGTTCGAAACCCTAGGGTCAACGCCGGTCAACGCGTAACCCTAGGTCAACGCAGTCAACGTGTTGCAACAAAAAGTCAACGTTCGACGTTCAAAACCCTAGGGCCAACGCCGGTCAACGTGTAACCCTAGATCAACGCCAGTCAACGCGTTGCGACAAGAAGTCAACATACGGTGATCTGAAATCCTAGGTCAACACAATGTGACGGAGGTAGTTCAAAGTCAACTCAATGACACGAGCCAAACTCAATTCATCAGCTGTAGACTCGAGACTCCGACGACGGCCAGGCGCTAAACGCAGTTCGTCAAAGCATCGAATAGACCGAAAATCGAAGGAGCCAAGAGTTGAAGCTAACTACAGGTCCTTTACGCCGACTGAAGGCTGGACCAATCACATCCAAAGTATTCTAGCCTCTTCTATAAAAGAAACGAGTCCGGAACGCTTTGGAGGGGGTATCTGTAGGCATCGAAAATTGCCTATAGGTCTCCACGAACAGCTCAGTGTTAAGGAACGACAATGAACGTCACTATCTGGTTCACAGGAGTTCGATTGACGTCGGTGAACGCTTGAAGTGAATCGACGAACTACGTGAGCTGACAGAATTTCGGAATAACGAAGGCACAGGCTAATCGAGAGCCCCGCGATGTTTACAAAAAGAACAACGCCTTTCGTGTCTCGTTCGTTCTACGGATAATCCAACCATCGGGGCTGATAGAACTCTTCGTCAGAATTCCAACGCAATTCGAATCACTAAAATCCGAGTTCGGACGAAGAATTTACCCCAGGGGTGTCCTAGATTTTTGGGGACGCCCCGGGGGTGTCCTAGATTTTTGGGGACGTCCCGGGGGTGTCCTAGATTTTTGGGGACGCCCCAGGTGTGTCGCCTATAAATAGAAGCCTTAGGCCTCACTTTTTGGGGATCTGGATTTTTGGAGAATTGACGAAGCCCTGCTGGAGTGAAGAGTGATCGAGCACTTCAACACAAGAGAGTTCTTCATCAGATCTACATCACCCGCATCCGTTCCTTAGCATTACCCCTCGTCGGTAATCCTAAGAAGAGCAAATATCTCGCTTTATCCGAGATAGGCGCTCCAAGTTTCTAGATCTCCTCGCGGATCGACGAAGCTCTGCCTAATTTTTCTGAATTAGATCTGATTGCCAGGTAGTCCACGGATATCGACGTCCCCATCACAGGCTAAAGACCCACGCAAGCAAGAGACGATAAACGGATCTTGTGTTTATTTTCAAGAAAGTTGTAATCTTTATTTTCGTTATTTGAATTCATTTGTAACGTTTGAAGTTTTAATGAAATCAATGATGAAGGCAACTTTTGACGAAAACAAAGGTGTGTCGAGCAAAGTCAAAGGGTGGTCTGGGCTTTAGAGATATGCAAATGTTTAATCACGCATTAGTGGCTAAGCAGGCATGGAGGATCTTTCAGGACCCTTCTTCTCTGGCTAGTAGGGTTTTGAAGGGGAAGTATTTCAGGGACTCGGACTTCCTTTTAGCAGGTGCCAGCCCTGGCTGTTCTTATTTATGGCGGAGCATTATCTGAGGGCGAGAGCTCCTAGCCCGAGGTCTAAGATGGAGGATAGGTGATGGCCATAGTGTCTCTATTAGTACTGATCCATAGATCCCAATGTCCTTTTCTTTCAGGCCAATCACTTCTCCAATTGACCCTTCCAAGAGGGTGGCTGACCCGATCTCTGCTTCGGGTACTTGGAATCATGATTTGATTGCTAACTCCTTTTGGCAGGTGGATCGGGAGGACATTTCACTTATCTCACTGCACCATTCTCCTATCCTTGACAGACTCATTTGACATTATAAGGAGAAGGGGTGCTACACAGTCAAGAGTGGATACCGACTTCTTCGCTACACTATGTCTGATGCTGCTTCCACCTTGGATTCTAGGGTGGCGAAGTGGTGATCCTTGATCTGGCAAGCAGAGATCCCACCGAAGATGAGAGTGTTCCTTTGGTGCCTGTTCTATGATGTTCTCCCCACCTCAGCTGGTTTATCTCATAGGGGGATCTCTGTGTCCCCTAGTTGATGCCTTTGCTCTGCTGTCTTTGAGACTGCCCTTCATATCTTCACTGTCTGCTCTTTTGTTCATTTAGTGTGAGAGTCCTTAGATCTTTGGGATGTGATTGAATGCTTTCGAGGTACATCTTGTGATGATTTTCTTTTCCATCTCACCTCGGTTTGCCCTGCTCTCTGGCTTTGGTTTTCACGACCCTGTGGTTATATTGGGGGAAAAGAATATGCGCTCTCATTGTGGTGATGTTAGGGAGGCTTCGGCCTTGGTTACCCGGATTCTCTGTTTTGTGGATGAAGGGGATAAGGTTTGAGGCCTCTCTCGTGACATTGCTACCCCTTCCAAATAACCTTCTGCTTGGTATCCCCCTGCTCTTGGTCTGCTAAAGCTCAACACAGATGTTGCTGTTCCTATGGAATGAGATATTGTTTGGTTGGGAGGTGTTATTTGGGACCACCATGGGCATGTGATTGGTTGCTACTCTATGGGGCTCAGGGGTCCTATGACTGTGGATCATGTAGAGTTGTTAGCTGTCCTGGAAGGCATTCGTTTTGTTCGGCGTATTAACTGGAGGATTTCAATGGTGGAGATTGACTCCCTAAGGGTTGTCTCCTTGGTGGACTCTCATTCTCCTTTTGCTACCATGGCTCCTATTGCAGATGAAGTTCATACTGGTTTGTCTGCTATTAGCTTCTCTAAAGTTTCTTATGTAAGGCGCACTGATAATGGTGTTGCTCATGCCCTAGCTAAGTTGGTTTGACTGTTTGTCCTCTTGTTTTTGGTCTGTTTCTATCCCTCCGTTTTTGAGACAGAGTGTTGTTAAGGACTTGACTGGTTAGGTTGTCCTACCTGCCTTTTCAAAAAAAAAAAAAGTTATCAAGAGAGTCCATTCTTTTGTCTCCATAGTGTGAAAGTAGTGTAAACAACCATATTGTAGTTATCATTATTCGCAATAGAAACCTAGAAGTCCAAACCCAAAATCCAAAAATAATAATAAAACCCAAACACAAGTGTCAAGTGGATTGAAGTTTTCTTTTGGATAAGGAGTTAATATTGTTTGGTTTGGTTAATAGTTCACACATTCACATCTTTTTATCTATGATTTTTTGGCACAATTCAAAATTTCTAATATAAGAATAATGAAAATTATTCAATGCAATAAATTAGTTTTGTTTCTCAAATAGTTACTTCAATTTCACTAAAAAATTTAAGCATAGTAATGTGTAAAAGGATATATGATTAATGGATTGTTCTTTACTTACAAGTGCACTCTCATAACGTACTATTATTTTATAATATTATTTTTTATTTTTAGATTAATTAATACTTGTTGTCCACCCAAAAAAAATTATGGATTTGCCATTGATTGTCATATAACTTTCGGCTTATTTATTCATTTAAATAGTGAGTTACATTTTATATTTTTAGTTTCTTTTTTCTATGTCATTCCAAATATCATTGATCTTCTCTTCTCTATATCATTCTAAATATTATCGGTCCTTATATCAATTTTTATTACTCTTCTATGACCAACGTGGTTCAATGACAATTATATAGTTTTTATAATTCAAAATTTAAAAAATGAAAGTGTTTTAGTGATTTAACCGAGTTAAATTTTTTGTTCTTTACTATCTCCAATATTTAAGTTATTTTTTATAATTTGTTTGTGAATTTCAGTAGTTTGTAACATGGTTGTTCTTTCAAAATGATCAATTTGTCAAATAAGTTCTATAAAAAAACTATGAAAAGAATAATTTCTTCTCATTCCTTCACGCTTTGTGCTACCTTTTTTTTTCCTACCCTTATCGCTGTATAAATTTGTCAACCTCAAATAGAACTCATGCGACAAAAGTAAAGGACTACTACAACAAGACCAACAACCACTCGCAAATCGGAAACAAATTGTTAACAAAAGGACAAAAAATGAATCTCAAAATAGAGAAAATAAATCACAAGACACATTATGCTCCATTTATTAAGTTTATCTTCAGTTTAATCCCTTAGGTTGCCAGTTGCAATTTCTCCTATTTTCTGTGGAACTCTACTCGGTTATCCACCCACAATTCGCAAATATAATTAATTTCCTGTATCTGTACATGGCCTTACTAAAGTAGGAACAATTCCCAATAATGTTTTGCGCACAACGTGGACATTCCACTTTGAAAGGATTAGGATGTACAAGTTGCATTGTAACATTATGTAGTTAACAAGAATAATGTCTAAAACTTATTAAAACCACATATCCAGTGAGAATATACAACTGTACAGTCTCTTGATTTTCATCGTAACTTTGGATTTTTTCGCAATGAAGGTAACTTATAAGATACTAAAATGGCAATCCAGATTCTAATCGCATCACACATGTAAAATGGATTTTTATCATCTAGACTGCTTGTAATAATCTCATATTTAATGAAATCATGCCTAATCACAATCATCTCGCATCCAAGATAGCTTACTTTCTCAATTACCTGGATAGGTCCGGGGGCCTCAAAACGAGCTCTCAAGCTCAAGGTTATTGTTTGGGAAAGGGGGATTTCCAACCTGATCGCCTCAAGCGAAGATAACAACGGAGGAGAAGCTGACAAGTAGGTTTATCAACAGCTTTGGAGATTGACATTTTATTTTTTTGGTTTTTTGTGCACAAATAGTGTCTCCTAACGGACTATCTTACTAGTTTTTGGTGTACTAAACTTTACGTTGTGGTGGGTGGTAACTATTTGCATATTTGTATATTCTTTTGTATATCTATGAGTGATTTTACTTTGCTACTCTATTGTCCTCTATTGTATAGAGTGACGACATAGGTCCGCTCCTCTGCCAATTCCGAATCTATCGTTAAATCACAACTAGAAATAATATATGTAAGTACTTTTATCTTCCTATGTATACAATGATAGGGCATCTTGCCCTATTTTTACTTCAAAAAAAAAAAAGAATTTTAAAATGATATACTAACCTATGCTTTGACTTAGGGGTGTGCAACGGTCGGTTCGGTTCGGTTTTTACCAAAATTTGAACAACCGAACCGAACTGTCTATAATTCAAAACCGAACCGAAATGTTGTAAGTCGGTTCGGTGCGGTTCGGTTCGGTTTGTTCGGTTCTAACTTCATCAAACTTCTTATCAAACAACGAACTGTGTTAAAGAAAAAAAGATATCAACAAAATAGGAGATTATGAAGCATTGAACACTGATATAATGATATTGTTTTCAACCCATAATGATTCAGAAAATGAGTTTAGGGTTTGAGTTTTTGACTCTTTGGGGACGTGTTGGATAGGTTTGAGATCAGAATAGATAGTATTGCACTATATTCGGTCGGTTCGGGTCGGTTCGGGTTGAAAAGTTTTCAAACCGACCCGAACCGCCCTACTCATAAAACCGATTTTTTCGGGTCGGTTCGGGTCGGTTCGGTCGGTTTTTTCGGTTTGGACCGAACCATGCTCAGCCCTACTTTGACTACGAAGGACGCTGTTAACCTAAAACTTTATCATAACTTTAAAGTTTTGATGCACCGAATCAAACGTTGAGAATACAATTAATAATAACAAATTAAGCTTTTATACCAAAATTTTGAGATTAAAATATGATCCTCCATTCACTTCTGGTAACTATCATTTATTTCACCAATAGAAGTACTTTTTCTCTAATAACAATTAGAAAAATCGTGGTCATATATATTAAACTACTAGCACATGCACCTTGCCACTTAAATTACTAGAAAAAAATGTTAAAACCTAATGTCTCCTGTCCTAAAAAAATCAACAACTATTGGAACCAAAAAAAAATCAACACCTAAACAAACTATCTTCCAAACATATGCCGTAAGAGCGTCCACAATTCGCAACAACTACAGGTATTTAGCTGAATTTTCAAGCAACCTATTTTTATATATTTCAATAATAAATTATACACACACACCCACGCACATAAATACATACATACATATTTGTCAACATAAGTGTTAGTAGAAACAATAATGGAAGTCCATAAGAGGTTCGTGTCCTCCCTAAT
The DNA here is from genome assembly GCF_001876935.1 of Asparagus officinalis. Taxonomy (NCBI): domain Eukaryota; kingdom Viridiplantae; phylum Streptophyta; class Magnoliopsida; order Asparagales; family Asparagaceae; genus Asparagus; species Asparagus officinalis. The sequence continues at coordinate 127,801,315 of NC_033798.1, read as the reverse complement.
TAACTGATTACTCAAATTATAGCCATTTAATCAATTTTCATATTAGTGTTTTTTGGGACAACAATGGTTTTTGACCCACGTAGATCGACTAAAAAAAGAAACTACGTAATAATGTCTACCAAAATTTCATCTACAATAATATCTACCAAAATTTCATCAAGGATAAAAGAGTCAACTCACAGGGTCTGTATCCAATAATTAATAAAACTATACATGAGCTATATATTCCAAATTAACATTGGTACGTGCTACATGGGTTTATGCGCAATTAATTAACCCAAATTTCTCTTACGTTGAAATCTCGAGCACTTACCTCTCTTACTATTATCTTTCGATTAAGAGGAGAAATATTAATTCGGTTTAAATATTAGCACTAGTCTCTAGGCAGATTTGATACGTTTGACAATTGATAAACGAAGATCATACACAATTAAAAGTTAAGTAAAGCCTGCACCAAAAAATGCTCGTAAAATTCTCCACCAAACATCTCAAAATTGACCTTTAATTAATTTACTTGTTCCTTAACCATAATTCACCTAACCCCAAGAATTACTTTGTTAAGGCTCGAGTCAAAAGTTTCTTACTAGCTCAGCTAAATGTGGACGCTTAACCCAACCGAAAGATCCCTCAATAATAAGTTTAAAGAAAATAAAAATAATTAAAAAACACCACACCAACCAAAAAATTTCTTTAAAATATAATTCTTTGCTTTGTAACACTGTTCCTTTTTAGGACTAAAGCTACGACGTTAGTCGTTGCTCGTTGAACTGTATTCCTCCGTTTCTCTTATAAATTCTATGCTTTGGTTAGCTTCTCGATCGATAATTACAAGCAAATTAACTATAGTTTGGTTGATACCAGTGTTTTGTTAATTATAAATTTTGCGACAATGCCGGTTTATGCTTCGTCGGTTTCCGGTGGCGGCGAGGTTGTTTGCGTCACCGGTGCCGGGGGGTTCATTGCTTCTTGGTTAGTGAAGCTTTTGCTTGAGAAAGGTTATGTTGTTAGAGGGACCGTGAGGGAGCCAGGTTGGTTAATTAATTAATCATGTACTAATCTATTTTTATTTTTCATGCTCTCGACGCGTTCATCATATAATACACTTCAAGGCTTTTCGAGGCTTGACAGGAACGTAGGTTATTATTAAGCTTTAATAGTAAACGAACGATGTGAAAACTTTCTATATATATTATCACTAATTAAGTGTGAAATATTGATAGTATTCTTTGAAATTTGCACGTATTCAATTGGTTACTTATAAATTTCTTTAAAAAAAAATTCATTTAATTCAGTTGGATATTAACAGAGAAAACTTCATGCATCTCTTTTCTCGCCAGCATGTAATGAACTTGCTAAAAAAGCCTTTTACTGACTATTAATTTTGCTTGCAGAGAATGATTTGTTCGTACCATTTTCTAGTCGGGTGCTGCTACAGGGACCCGAAAATAGGACAGATAGGGGGGACAAGTGAGGTATCCACATCTGATTGCATAATGAGCTGGCCATTGCCAGCTCATTATGCAATCAGATGTGGATACCTCACTTGTCCCCCCTATCTGTCACATTTTTGGATCCTTGAGGCATTTTTGTTTCTAGTCTAACCAATGTGATCTAGTGTCAGGGTAATCTGCATAGTGGATGTTAATTATTGGTCTTACTCATCAACCCCGTTGCGAAAAAATCTATGGAAAAGGCATCATGAAAAATGTTTAATGTATTTTCTCTATTAGAATATTTTATTTTAATACTTAATACTCGATCATTTTAGTGTTTGGCTGAATATATAATTGTCATAATAATAATAATTTATTTATAAATAAATATGGAATTATAATAATTTCTTTGAAATTAAATAAATTGAATATTGTTTCTTAATCCGTCAAAAAGAAAGCTAACAATCACATCACTTTTGCTTAAAATACTGAAAACTCATAGCCAAGACTAAATCTTTTTTTTTTTAATATTTCATCATTGGATTTTTTTTAAAAAAAAAGGTGTGTACTTTTTTTAAAAAATAATGTGTACATGCATCTTAATCATGCTTAGGTATGTGCTCATCTCATTGCAAAAAATATCTGAAATTAGAAATGAAGTGAATTAACAACTTGTTCAATTATATCGATCTATAATCATTTCAACAACTTATTAGTACAAGAAAAAAAAAGATAGATGTACCTTTTTCTCTCCAATTCGTGACAATTAATTAATTATGAGGTAAGTAAATTTCGCATAGAATCTCGAGAGTTAAAAAAAAAAGGAAGAAGAAGATGATAGACGATGTCTCTTAAAAATTACTTGATTACCTAATTATTAATTCACTCTTTATTCTTTTCCCCTCTATGTTTTACAGTTTTCTTTTCCATCTAATTAACGGCTAGTAGGGATACATTTTCCCCACCAACCGTAAGAAAAAATGAAAAGGAAAAAAAAGGTAACCAATAATTTGAGAATTGCTACACTATTTATTTGGCAAAGAGGAGAAATCATTTCCATGTCTTTCACTTTCTTCTATTTTGTCTTGTCATTTTCCTCTCTTTTTTTCCTTTGTTATTTATTTATTTTTTTAAATCAAAAGATACATTCCAATCATATACAAAAATTTCTACGGAATCCATCCTTATGTACGTATCTCGTGCATTTTCCAATCACTTTCAATCAATAAATCCTACTAAAAAAGCTTAATCCAAGGCACCTGATACGGTTCTACCAACCTCCAAATTAAACGGAGGGAAAAAACATATGGGCTTATTACTATTATAATATTTACCAAATATAACTTTTTTTTAATTATTAAGGAACAGATACTGTCTCTCACTGTTCGACTAATATAATATCAACCTCAAAGAGACAACCAACAACGTATTTCGCTTTACTTTATTAAAAAAAAAAATCTTCGCAAGAAGAGGCCACCGCCACGGCCATGACATATTTGAATTAATTTTCATAGAGCATTTGAAATCGCTACCAGGCCCCCCAATTAATCAGTTATTTTCTACAATCAAGCGAGGGAATTAATTTGAGACAACTTAAGCATAAGAACTGAAGTATCTGACAACAGTTTTGCTGATTTGATAGACTAATTTTGAATAACTTAAAGACCTGGGGGACTTAATAGCAACTTTAATGATTAGGGAATAATCTCAAAACATGAAAGATTTAAAAGATTGATATCCAAAAACATAATACTTCTGGTTCACACAAATTCTTTGTTGTCGGACACAATACCAATACACTTGGTAATCTTGAAAATTTTGTTTCTTTAATAATGCTAAAATCTTAACTTTTTCCCCCCCTCATTTGAAAAAGATGATCCAAAGAACTCTCACCTAAGAGCACTAGAAGGAGCTGCGGAGAGACTCATCCTCCTGAAAGCCGACCTCCTCGACCACGCCAGTCTCTACTCCGCCATCAACGGATGCTCCGGCGTCTTCCACACTGCATCTCCGGTCACTGACGATCCTGTACATATGATTAAACCTTCAATCTCTTTCCTTCCAAATTTTGAAGGGGGTAAAAAGTTTAATACCCGTTTGTGAGTTGGATTACATGAGCTAATTTCATATGCAGGAGAAAATGATAGAGCCAGCGGTCACGGGCACCAAGAACGTTATTTGTGCTGCTGCTGAAGCTGGAGTTCGCCGAGTCGTGTTCACATCATCAATTGGTGCGGTGTATATGGACCCAAATCGCGATCCTGATGCAGTTGTTGATGAGTCTTACTGGAGTGATCTTGAATATTGCAAGAACACCAAGGTAGCAGTTAAGTTTTAGTATATGCAAAATGAACATAATGAAATCTCGGGACGGATACATTACCAAAATTCGGTAACGATATATTTGCAGAATTGGTACTGCTACGCGAAAACGGTAGCAGAGCAAGTAGCATGGAAGACAGCAACAGACCACAACGTTGACCTCATAGTAGTCAACCCCGTCCTAGTCCTCGGCCCATTACTCCAAACAACAGTCAACGCCAGCACAGCACACATAATGAAGTACTTAACAGGTTCAGCCAAAACCTACACCAACGCGGTTCAGGCTTACGTGGATGTCAGGGATGCGGCGGCGGCACACTTGGCGGTATACGAGTGGCCGGAGGCAGAAGGAAGGTATTTGTGTGCAGAGAGCATGCTGCATCGTGGTGATGTCGTCCGTATCCTTGGGAAGCTCTTTCCTCAGTACCCTGTGCCTACCAAGTAAGCCTTCAATACTATGATCCGGACGAATACAGTAGACATTGCGGACATAGAAAGAAATTTTAATTAAACTAGGATACACACAATTTAAAGAGTTAATTGAGAATAGACTCCATGTATTATCACGAAATCGAATTTACTATCCGCACACCAACAATAGAACTCTTTCAGGATTTATATCTGCAACAACAGAACTACATGGGTAGTCAGCTCAATTTGACATTAGTATGGGGGCCTATGCGCAATCAACCCTAATTAAAATATTTGGATCCATATTAAGATTATTCCGATATATGAATCAGTCAACTGGATTAAATCAATTTAACCTTAATGTAGATATGTGATCAATTTCGGTACTCAAAGATCAAGCCTTCGTCATAATGGCTGTAGAAATTATAAGGTACACGTATGACATCCTTTTGGTTCCGAAACTATGCTCAACAACAAAACAAAATTAGCCAAAAAAACCCTTGAATTTAGTAACCGTTTTAGCCGAGTTTCTCTCATCTAAAGTATTAATAAAAACAAGTTAATAACCAGTTGGCTTCCAGATAAATTTCACGGGAAACACCCCTCATCTGTACATTAAGTTTTGTTTATCAACCTTCAACCTCATTTATTAGCACTTGTCACTCCTATGATTGACCAAATTAGTATTTTCACACCTTAATTTGTTAGAGGTTTGTTTGGTTCGCTGTAGGGATTATAACCGCAGTTACTGCAACTGGGACATCTTGGATCACTGTTTGTTTCGTTATAAATGATAAATACAATTCCACCACTTAATAACCCCCCCTGCAAATAATAAACTTGCAGGTGCTCGGACGAGGTTAACCCTCCAAAGAAAGGTTACAAGTTCACAACGCAGAAGATCAGAGACGTAGGCATCCATTTCACTCCTGTGAAACAAGTCCTCTATGAAACTGTCAAGAGCCTCCAGGAGAAGGGCCATCTAAACTCATGATGTCATCTCTAAGTTCCTTCAAACTGTTCGGTACTTAAAAATGTTTACTTGTTTATATTTTGCTCTTACAAGATGATTAGACCACAGGCCCTAATGCTACTATTTCACGCCAGCTCAGAAAATTCTATAAGCTTGTGGTTTCTTGTTACTGTCCTTAGAAATACAATAAATCTTTGTCGTAATTGAGGTTCTTTCTTCATTAGTTTCATAAGTAATTGAGGCAGTGGCAAAGCCAGTTTTTTTTTCCTTATTTTTTAAATCTTGGGGGAGCCAAGATTCCAAGATGAATAAATACCCTAAAATCTTTAAAACTGAGACCTATATGCCCTCACTTGTTTTGACAGTACTTATATACCCAAAGTTTTAAAAACTAAATATCCTAATATTTTTAAAGCTAACACTTAAATATCCTCTAGTTATTAAAACTTGCACTTAACAATCCTCAAGTTTGCATAATTGAGGGTATATAAGTGCATGGTTTAAAACCTTTAGGGTATTTAAGTGCACATTTTTAAAACTTTGGGATATATAAGTGTTGCCAAAACAATTGAGGGTATGTAGGTGCAAGTCTTAAAAACCTTAAGGCATATAAGTGTTGCCAAAAACAAGTTAAAGAGTATGTAAGTGCAAAGTTCCCTTGTGACCAGATTATAGTAAATGGAGTATGCAACAAGGACTACAAACAAATAGAGATGGATGGATGAACTTGTAGGAATTTAATAGATTTTAACTGGGTAAATATTAACATAACCCCAGAAGTTTGGTGGTTTCTACAAAATCTTCCTAAATTAATAAATCATATAATTAAATTCCCCTTGGACTTTGAAAACTATACTGAACCACCGCGGCCTATTGTGAATTCTCATAAACATCATTAAGGGATAGAACATAAAAAGCAAAATCACCTGTTTAATTGTTTACCTAGTCTTACCAGAACAGGGCAATATAGAAGTTATATTTAGTAGATGGGCGTAAAATTGGCCAAAGGTTGTCATATGTGGCCCACATGACAATAAGTGATCATGGCGCTTAAGTGAGACAAGTTCAAGTGGGTTTCTATGATTTGTAAAAATTCAGAGGATGTCATGGAATTTATTAATTTTTAATTTAAACAGCGAGAAAATTTATCTTTTTTAATAGAGAAGAGAACTAAGGATTAGGAAAATATAAGAGGTGAGTACGCCACAAGAGCCAGCAACCTCACAACACATGAAGAGAAAATGTGAAGATCTTTCTGGTACTTGTCATCCCCACCTCAATAAAAGAACTTCAGTACATTCAAAAATAACACCCCCCCCCACCCCGCCCCCCACAAATTTGTATATCTTTCGAAAACAAAAGTTGATCAGAGGGAGAAACTCTCAGAAAATTTCAGCTGAAGATAAAAATGGCTAAGCCACTCAGGAGTCAAGAAGAAAGGAAGCATCTCTTTCAGACCAGAAGAGGTAATGGGCATCCATTATTTTCAGATGTTATGCTCATCACATGCTCTTAGTCTTAGCTCAATGAAAACTTAGTAGTTCACGTGATTTGATGAGGATCCTAATAATTTTGTATATTTCATTAGCCTACATGGTTGTTATCTCACCTCAGGTAACTTCATAGTCGATCTTCTATGAGTTGCATCTTATTGTTGTCAACATTGTACGGAATTGAATATTTACACTACATTTTCAAAAGCAAATCGGAAAGAGAAAATGAAGTACCTGATTTTTTGCATCTTTTATTCTCCTGGAAATTGCTAGTTAGATATATACTGATTTATCAACCTCGCGAAAAGATGGAAAACATTGATCATTAGATGCTGAAATTGCCACATAGTCTATGCATATAAAGGGAATCAAAAATTCCTTGATAGTAGTTTGCAATTTTAACGTTAAACACATAATAATGAACACATGAATTATGGTGTCTTCATTCACAATAATTCAAAACATTTTGTAGAATGCCCATCAAGAATTTAAACATACATTCAAAACTATTTAATAACACTTCTAAGGGAAACCACTAAAATTTGCTATTATGGTAAGAGAGGTGCACCCAAACCCATGTTCCCACATTTAGTACCCAAATAAAGTTCCTAGATGTCATACAGATGCCCGATCAAAGCTCACCGAAACTCCCCTAAAACGAGAAATGTCACACGGACATCTGATCGAAACCATTTAAGTTTCTGAAAGAATATCAGAAATAAATTTAAACTTTTTCATTGCTATTAGTTTACTACTAGGAAAATACTAACAAGGGCTGAAACGGGTGTTCAAGAACTTCGTTCTAACTCTCAAGTACTAAAGGATGAAAGTATGAGCAAAGGCAATGTTAAGGCATGATTATAAAAAAATACGTGAACTTGTCTCCTGTAGTCTAGAATTAAAGTAGTTACAGTTTGCTCCTAGCGCTTCACTGGATACAGCATGGAAACATGACCACTTCTCTGTATTTGTTTTTCCAAAATAAATGGTCGTGTGTATCAACTAAACTCTGCTTTAACTAGTAAAAGATTTCCATCTATTCAGTTTTCGTAACCATATTAATTGACCAAAGGGCAAAGTTGAAAACAAAATATAAAAAAGAATGAGTATATATTCCACAAAATAGAAGATTTTCCCGCTGAAATAAAGGAAAATACAATCAAACTATTTTTCCATCAACAACTTCAAACTATTAGGTCACCAACCCTCTTCGTTTTGAAGCATAGAAGATCAAGTAAGAAGAATCGTGGAAAAGAAAATGGTTACATTAAAGGAACCACTATATTCTCAGGCAACAACTACTAACAAGCCCCAAAAGAAGATAGACGCATCGGCAATTTTCCATGGCTATTTATAGTGAACACATGAAAATGTCCTGTTCCTCAATTTGGATTGGTCTCACCTATACCCCACCCCTGTTCAAGGCCTTCTTGGCCTTGATAGTGCCTTCTCCAAAAAATAAATCAAGTCAGCTGTGTTTGGTCTTCACCTTGACAAATGTCCTGGTCTTAGTGATTTTTCAATACTCTTCTGCCAAAAGTTTTGGGAGATCATCAAACATGATATTTTCTGTTTTTGATACTTTGTACTCAGATTCCTCACCCCTCCACAATATCAACTTCTCCCTTATCTCTCTTATCCCTAAAGTTGAGGGAGCCTATTAGGTTTAAAGACTTTAGACCTATTAGTCTTATTAGTCTTCTTAATGGACTATTCAAATTTTTTACCAAAGTCCTAGCTAACAGACTCTCCTCCTTTTTATCCTCCCTAGTTGACCTAACCCAATTAGCCTTTCAAAGTGGTAAATCAACCTTGGACTCTTGTGCCATTGCATATGAGCTCCTCCACTCTTGCTCCTCCAAATGTAAAGAGATTTGTATGCTCAACATTGACTTCATGAAAGCCTTTGATCGCATCAGTTGGTCCTTTGTCTTTAGTTTGCTTCAAGTTAGGGGGTTTGGTACTAAATAGTACTAATGGATTCCTGACATCCTCTCCTTCTCCAAGTTAGCCATTTTGCTGAATGATAATCCAACTCAAATTTTCAATTGCACTAGAGGTTGATGCAGAGTGACCCCCTCTTACCTATGCTTTTCATTCTAGCAGTTGATATCCTCAACAAAATGCTCACCTTCAACGTTGATTGAGGGGATTTTTCTAAGCTTCACCTTAAAGGTGAGCTCAATAATGTTCATTCCCTTTAATTTGCTGATGATACAATCATCATGTGTAAAGCATCCACCTCCGACTTCTTTGTGCTCAAAACCATTCTCTACATGTCCGAGGATATATTTGGTCTTGACATAAATTATGCCAAAACGAACTTTTTCTACTTTGGCAAATCACCTACCAAAGGTGCCTTCTTTACCAACACTCTAATTGCGCACTTACCTCTCCCTTTCATTTATCTTCACATTCCATTGAAAAAAGAAACCCTCATCAAGCAAGAGTGATAGCATCTGTTAGATAAAATGTCCAAGAGACTATCCTTGTGAAAAAGTAAGCAACTCTCCATTGGTGGAAGATTGACCCTAATCAATTGTCTTAACTACCCTTCTCCTATGCTATTTGTCATTCTTCAAACTCTCATCATGGCTTATTAAGGCAATGAACATGATTAGAAGGAACTTCTTATGGAGTAGCAAAGACTCCTATTCTCCTTGTAAGTCTCTGGTCAAATGGAGTTTGATTTGTAAACGAAAAAAGAAGGGGGTTGGGTATTCTCAACCTCCATGATTTTAGTCTTGCCCTCATTTCCAAATGGATGTAGAAGGTGGTTCAAAATGAGTCTTTACTGGGTAAAGTTCTCACTTCTTTGTACTCCTCCCACTACCCAAATCCTAGCTGCACACCACCAAGCCGTTCAGCCTCTAGATTTTGACGGGATATATTCTATAGCAGTCGGGCTTTTAGGAGTTTAGTTCAATGGAAATTAAGCAAAGGATCCTGTATGAGATTCTGAGAGGATAAATGGATAGGTCCAAGTACATTAGCATCTCTTTTCCACTAGGACTACAAACTTTCCCTCTCGGTTAATGGCAGTGTTAGGTCTCAAGGGATTCTCCACAATAATCAGTGGAGATGACAACCATTGATCAAAAGGCCTATCACCAACTTTGGAAGAGATTATCTCTCTAATCTTCATACACAACCTACCAATACCAATGATGTGGCATGGTGGCCATACTATCCTTTACGCATCTTCATTGTCTAGTCTACATACATCTTCATCAATGACATTGGAACTACATTCAGATTTATAATTTCATTTGGAACTCTATGACCCCTCTCAAAGTGGAGGTTTGTTTTGGATTCTTAACAAGATGAAGCTTAATACTAAGGTGACCCTCAGGAAAAAATGTTGTTCGTTCTACAATGATGTCCCTGAAAGTGATGAACACCTATTCCATAATTGCTCTCATTCATGGTTTTAAATATCGGCCGATAATCTGATATTATAGCCGAGTTATCGTATTTGGGAGCTTTCCGCTATGATAAGTAGGATTTTTAATCGGTTATCTTTTTTTGGGTTTATCGGCGAGTTATCGGCGATAAAGGTACTTATCGGCTGATAAGGGAGGCTTTAAATATTAGCTTTATCGGGCCAAATTTTGAGTTGAATTTTCGTGTAATAGGCAGTTATTTAGTAAGTTGTTAAACCCGACCCGACTCGCTTTCTACAATTGGTTAGTGATTCTAAACATGATTATTTATATTTTGGAATGTTTATATTTCATTAAGTATGGTTAAATTATATTTTTGGTTATTATATTATATATATACACCATCTAGTACATCACCCCGATAAATACTACTTATCCCCGATATATCCCCGATTTTCACTATCCGATAAGGATTTTGACCGTCCGATAAATCCCCGATAACCGATTTTTAAAACCTTGCTCTCATCTAAACTGGTTTGGGGCTTCTTCTTGCCATTCCTTCAGAGATCTTCTCTACTGCATAAGTTCAGTTACATTATGGAATCAAATGGCTCTTTTCTGGTGGATAAAGAAGATATACTCCTTTGGCCTATTCTTTTTCCATCTTTTTATTTGTGCTTATGGAGGGCAAGTAACAACCTAATTTTCAAAGAGACATATGTCTCTCCCCCTGTTTTGGTATCTAATATCAGTCATTTTATTATGTTATGAACAATAACCTTGCATCTAAGAGAGTTGCCACTGTTCAGAAACTAGTGGCCGAGACAGGATTAGCCTAGCTGTTGCTGCAAGACAACTCTTCATCCCACAACATGGCTTGAGTGGATGACAACCTCTGAGGAATTAAAATGTTGATCTAACTCTCTTTTGTAATTACTTATATACAAATATTATCTAATCTTTTTGGTTTTGATGTAAGTACGAGCTTTGTGGTAGCTCTAAACAATGTATACTCTCCCTTCTATCCTTTTCTAAAACTGTTTAGTCTGAGTTCTCTACTACAATTTTCTCTTTCCTTGGTAATAGATGACGGCTATGGTCCTCTCCCTATTCTTTGGTATGGACTAATTGTTCTCTTTTGTACTCAGATTATTCATTTCTAGGTTAGGATATGTTTTTGTAATGATATATGAACATGGTACCTCACCCTATTTCTTTCTGTTGAAAAAAAAGAAAATGGAAAGGGAACATTTACTAACTTTATAGCTCTAGTTGAAGTGCATGGATCAAGAATAGTATGACTAGTGCATCTCAGGTGCATGAATTTCACTGTAATGGCATAAATTAACTCCTCTAAAAATGGAGCCAGAAAGCAAAAGTGGGTTAACAACAAGGAGAAGGCCCAATACAAAACCAAAGAATCAAGGGTTAATTGCGAACAGACCCCCTGTAGTCTACTTGTTGTGAATAGACCCCTTGTAGTACTGGCCCAAGTGTGATACACCCCTTAATGAACTTTTTCGACTCTTTTAAACTAAATCACCAAAAAATTGGCAAAGCTTGATTGAGCTACATTATGGATGATCCGCTCCGTTGAATTTGATCTACATATTCTAAAACCCCAACACATCAAATTTGGGGTGAACCCGTCGTGGTTTGACCATTCATCCACTCGTATCAATTTTAACTGTTTCGAATGAATAGAACTTTTTACATAGCTCGACGGAGGGTCAAACCACGACGGGTTCATCCCAAATTTGGTGTGTTGGGGTTTTAGAGAGAGAGAGAGAGAGAAATATGGGTATGCTTGGTACCAAACATAAATTTTGTGCTTGATAGTGAGGTGGTACAATCCCCTTCACTCATTCAAATGGGGGACCATATTCACATGGGTTGAGGAGTGCATGAGGATATGCAGAGTGGATGTGATTATGTCAACTCACTACCAAGCATAACTTTTTGTGTTTGGTACCAAGCATACCCATTTTTCTCATATATATATATAATCTGCAACCATCAAATAATATAACAAATGGTAAATACTAAGAATATAATATACATGAACAATTAGGATTGTATCCTAGTGGCAGAGAATTAATATTTGCTAATAATATATGTATGATTTTTTTTCATTTTTAAATATTTTGCACATAAGCACCATGTCTTATCTTTTCCTATTATGACCATATACACAACATTATTGCGGTAAGTGCTCAAAATCAACCACGTGCTCATTTGGTCATGATTTCTTTCCATGAATCATCTCAATTGATTTCACCTGTGTTGCTGGAATATGGGTACATATTTCTGTATTATACAAGAGGATGGGATGCTTCTTGCACCAAAAATAAAAGCCCTAATTTGCAGTAAGTGCACAACTGTATTAATTCTACTGTATTATGAATTCAACATTTTAAGAATATTTTCACCAATCACCTACATGAATTAAGTACACCTGTAAACAGATGGCCAGCACTCATTTAGAGTCAAATTTATCCACTTGACAACATTTGCAAAACAGAGCAAAAACACAACTTTTTGAAACAAATAACAATAGTAGATAATCAATTTCACCATATGGAACCACAAATTATGAATATAAAGCCCCAGTAGGGAGAGCAACAACCTACAGATCGGACAAAATGACTGAATAAAAAATACGTGACTGTAATCCAATGTGTTCCGAAAAAGAATGTAATCCAAACTTAAGCATATGTCATGTGTTTGGAAAAAGGATGCACAATCTAATCAAATTGTATAATTTTGTTCTCTTTTACATATAAAACAAAGGCGCGTTAAGTTAATTGCAGGAGATATTTCTTGCATCCTCTAACCAACCACAATCACCCATCCAGACAAACGGCAAACAAGTTAAGTAGCAGATTTAGAAGATTCAATGGCTATCCAGCTTTATGCGATGACCTTCAACTACTCATCATTGCTCATCCTTGAGCAAGGAAGGCTCCATATTTTGGGACTGATCAAAAGTTTATAAGAGTTTTCGAGCAATACCAAAGTTGATAGAGTTAATGAAGATCCGTGAGAAACAAATGGTCATATCCTCCAGCTCTAATAGAGTATCAGTTCATATCTATAGTCTCCGTCGAAACATCAACAATTAAAAAAATAGTAGATGCGATGGGAAGCTCCTGTATTAGATTGCAAAATTCTATAGCTAATGCAATACAAATATCTAATTCTTGTGTTTTCTAATTAATGAAATTAAATGAACAATTGAGTTAAACAGCAATAGGCATTAGACTTACTGATAGAGTTCCATTAACTATACAAATTTTATAGGTTTTGTTACAATTTCCAATGTTGCAAGGATACAAACAGAAGCATGATCCTAAAGAAAGCTATATTATAACAGAAGTACAAACATAACTGGATATTGTTCAAATATTATGATTATCATGTATCCTTTATGTGCAAAAAGTAAGCATTAAAATGATTGAAACAAGCATAGTGCAAAACACATAATTTAAAAATCGTCTCAACTTCATTAGTGCAATAAATATTTTAAGATCAGGGGTAAATTATTCGGTGTTATAATTGTGTCCAAAGCATGTCCAAGAAGTTCGTGTGCAAAGAATATCATATTTGATGAAGACAAGCAATTGCAATGATGGTTCTGGAATCCATGATTTTACAACAATGAAGCATTTTTCAGTAACTGTGTTCTTTCCATACGAGGTAACAAATTGCAAAGAGCAGACTGTATCATTTGTTTCTTCTGTTGACAACTTTTAATTATGATGAACCTTTTTCAAACTCCCCTACACAAGAGTAAAATACATGTCCCAACAAAATGCAATGACCACTCCACCCCATTCGTTTCTTCTCTTAGCAAGTTTGAACTATTATTAACCTTATCCGCACCCTCCTACAGACGAGTAAAATACTACACGTCCCAATTATCCACATCCTCCTACAGATGAGTAAAATACTACACGTCCCAAATCCCAATAACCTGTTCCTGATTTTAGACATCTTTTACATATTGTGGTGGTATTTTAGACAAATAGAACTTATCGAAGTTAATTTTTCTAAATTTTAAATAGTAGAATAGACACCAGTTATATTTTTAAAAATGAAAGAAATATTTTTCATACTATATTGTTACTCTTCAGTATGCAAATTAATTTTAATTTCAATCGCCTAGTATTTAGTGGATAGCTATGTTTCTCGTTAAGCGAAGAATTGGATGAGAGCAATATGCTGGGGATATGGTGAATGCTAAAGTTTTGAATGAATCATAACCGTCAACTAAGTCAACTAAATAAAAGAAGATTGGAAAAAGATTTGAGGAATCTCCACTACATCTAGGTAGTGACAAATCCTCTCTATCATAGCCATAGCTAAATTACTGTAAAGCTAGCTTTGTTAATGTATAAAGAACTATGTTACTTGGGCACTTCTATCTGAAGCTATACCCACACGTGCACGTACCCATATCTTTATCGAAACTCCTTGAACACTCCTTGCATATACGCTTACATTTATTCGGCCAAATACTCAATTATACAATACATGTTATAATTTAGAACACTTGTCATACACTCTTTGTACATATATCCTACACTTCACATCCACTTCTTGAAACTCGAGGGACATAGACTGGATTTCAAACAATGAATCTAAAGGGTTCTTTTGGTGTCCAGTTCAAAATGAGTGATTTTTTAATTTATAATCCACATAACAAAAGAAACATAAAAATATTATATGAATTTCTACTCTCATAACACATGAAAGAAAAATAATATTGATCTCACTAAACTACTAATTTCAGTATATAATTTCTAAGTGTTTACATAAATATTTCTATAGTTGTCTCCCCATACCCTACCTTTTATGAATTTGTCGTGTCCCGTACCAATACCAGTGCCCATTTCTATGCAACTTAGATTATGAAGAATGCCAAATTCGGATTAATCTTATAATGTACTAAGCATGCCACAATCTTATGCTACTTTCATAATTTCAAGACCCGACAACAAAGGTATTATAACATTAGAGCAGGCATTCACTTACCAAAGATCAACTAAAAACATTTCGTTGAATGCCTTTTTCACAATAATATAAAAAATATAAGAATTTTTAAAAATAGATTATTTATATAATTTAAATTAAAGAGTAAGCTCTAAACTACTTATGTCCAATCTTTTTATCTCGAATTTTAATTGAGAAAAATGTAATTTTATACTTTTTAATCTATTCACTAACTGTTATTTTAAAAATCTTAAATTCCTTTTTGGAGAGCTTGAGGGTTTTCTTGCAAATGAGGCCTAATTCCGCTATTTTTTCATTCTTGAAGAATCTTATCTAGAAAGTTCTGGACATTTTAAATTTTTATTAGATATGAGAAAGAATGAGTCTATATGGCGTGGGAAGGGAAATATAGTATAGAAGTCCCAAAGCCAACCTTAATTCTTGTAAAAGCCAAGAAACACTTACAATTTGGTTATCAAATTACAAAATCAATTGCCCCTGAGATTGAATAGTGAAATGAACGACTGCCCATTATGACCTTCACCCCTCTTTTTTTGCAAGCCCTTCAAAAGTTCTTCATAATATAGAATATATATAGTACACACATGGTTTTTTTTTATGTGAATCCATGATAAATTTTGCATTTTCCTCGAATTATATTGATCTTTGATTACAAGGAAGGTGATGCAGGACAAAATCCACATTAGAAGGCATCTAATTTAACAATTTATTTTCTAAGAAAATTAAAACCATTACCTTTGCTTAAAAAACCATTGCCTTAGTTAGAGAAAAGTCTGCCCCTTCGCTCAAAACCACCACCCATGCTTAATGAAACTGTTGTGTTTTGCACAAAGAAACTGTAGCTCCAAATAACAGACATTGTCATGTTTGCTCAACAAAACTTACGTGTTTGCTCGACGACACCGTCACATAAACCACTGCTATATTCCAACAACCGTTGTAGGCATTCAACGATAAGAATTAAATATGTAGAAAAAAAATTAGCCATCTAATAATTAAGAAATGACTTGGATTAAATTCTCATAGCAATTTAAACTACTAAATGTCACAAGCCACGGCCTATCTAGCCTTCATGCCTTATCAAGCATTGGGCATACCAAATAACTTGACACTATTTTATACCAGGGTTCGAGACTTATAGCACAACAGCTAAAAGAAGTTAACGCAGGACAATCATTGATTGTCCATCAAAAGATTTTAAGATCTATTAGAATAATTTTAATTTTAGTAATATTTAATTTGATTTCATATAATCTTTTATTTTAGTTATGATTTCTTTATATATTTTGAGATCTTTCTAGTTTAGTTAATATTTTAATTGACTGCATCTTTTAATTTTGTTAGGTTTTGAATTCATTAGAATTTTAATTTGCTTCCTTTTAACTGTTTAGATGTTTTTTTTCTATAAATAAGAGATGTAATCCTACATGAGGAATAGACATTGATGGATAAAAAATTGAGTTTGATAATTTTCTCTTAAGCACCTGAGGTGTTCTTTGACATGTAATTTGCCACTTTGGAGTGTAAAGCCTTTGGGTGTGATGCCCCCTAGGTGTGAGACCTATTTATATCTGAATTCTCCACTTTAAATCTCATCCCTAATCCATCTTTCTACCAAAATCCTTATCTTCAAAAGATCCCACAACAAACAAATATAAATCAGCAAGAGGGGGAAAGTTTTTCTTCATGGATGAATAGTAAATTTGTTACTATCCATCCGCCACCTCCTCGAGATCCGACACCACCTGCCTCCTCCGATGATGCTACAATCATTTGAATTTGACTACGAACCCCGACGACAACCTCTGTTCGAGTATCATCGTCACTGAATCTCCTTCAATTGACACTCAACGGATAATGATCCCTCCCTGCCAAGGCCTTGATATTGGAATCTAAGCTTCAATGATACGGGTGTATCTTCTCTTCGGAACTTAGCGATCCTCATGGGAGCTTGAGGATAGATGATTCTCATGATAGCATGAGAATAGGGGTGTAATCTAATAATTAAGAAATGACTTGGATTAAATTCTCATAGCAATTTAAACTACTAAATGTCACAAGCCACGGCCTATCTAGCCTTCATGCCTTATCAAGCATTGGGCATACCAAATAACTTGACACTATTTTATACCAGGGTTCGAGACTTATAGCACAACAGCTAAAAGAAGTTAACGCAGGACAATCATTGATTGTCCATCAAAAGATTTTAAGATCTATTAGAATAATTTTAATTTTAGTAATATTTAATTTGATTTCATATAATCTTTTATTTTAGTTATGATTTCTTTATATATTTTGAGATCTTTCTAGTTTAGTTAATATTTTAATTGACTGCATCTTTTAATTTTGTTAGGTTTTGAATTCATTAGAATTTTAATTTGCTTCCTTTTAACTGTTTAGATGTTTTTTTTCTATAAATAAGAGATGTAATCCTACATGAGGAATAGACATTGATGGATAAAAAATTGAGTTTGATAATTTTCTCTTAAGCACCTGAGGTGTTCTTTGACATGTAATTTGCCACTTTGGAGTGTAAAGCCTTTGGGTGTGATGCCCCCTAGGTGTGAGACCTATTTATATCTGAATTCTCCACTTTAAATCTCATCCCTAATCCATCTTTCTACCAAAATCCTTATCTTCAAAAGATCCCACAACAAACAAATATAAATCAGCAAGAGGGGGAAAGTTTTTCTTCATGGATGAATAGTAAATTTGTTACTATCCATCCGCCACCTCCTCGAGATCCGACACCACCTGCCTCCTCCGATGATGCTACAATCATTTGAATTTGACTACGAACCCCGACGACAACCTCTGTTCGAGTATCATCGTCACTGAATCTCCTTCAATTGACACTCAACGGATAATGATCCCTCCCTGCCAAGGCCTTGATATTGGAATCTAAGCTTCAATGATACGGGTGTATCTTCTCTTCGGAACTTAGCGATCCTCATGGGAGCTTGAGGATAGATGATTCTCATGATAGCATGAGAATAGGGGTGTAATACAGTACAGTGGAACGCAGATGGAAGCGTGGAATGAGACGACGAGCAGCAGTTTCGAAGAATCCAGTTTTTAGCTCGTGAGTCGACTCATACATGTACATGAGTCGACTCATCAGGTTGAGTCGACTCATCAGGTTGAGTCGACTCATGCCTGTCATGAGTCGACTCACGAAACCCAGCCGTTTTGCCAAAAGTCTCTGACCAGTCGACCTGCGGGCTTATGAGTCGACCCATGTGTCATGAGTCGACTCATCTTAGTTATGAGTTGACTCATTGCTGGTTTTTGTGTTTTGTCCAGTTTCGAACGAGTCGACTCATCTCAGTCATGAGTCGACTCATCGACAGTTTCCTGATTCGTTTGGGTTTCTGTTCACACGAATTCCTATTGGTTTTGGGTTTGATTATTTACCAGATTACCATCCACGTTTGTACACCTATATAAAGGGTTGTTTAGGGTTTCTAAACATCATCTTAGAGATATTAGATCAGATTGTATTAGGGTTTAGAGAGGATTGAGAGGTTGTTCTCGATTCTAGTGAGATTGTGAGGGAGAGATTTGTAATAATTGATTCTTCATAATCTAGAGAAGGTATTTTTCTTCGTCATACTGAATTGTTCTTGTATTTTGATTGTCTTCTTCTCAATCCACCTTTTGGTAATTCCGCAACCAAATGATGCTCGCACTGCGAAGGAGGCATTCTGTGTATGGTCCTGACTCGATCGCAGTACAAGAAACTTGACGAGATCATTATTTCCTTAGAAGGAGTTCAGGTTTTAAGGAGGAAGAAGATACCTGAAGGAGACAATTTAGCGAGGATTGATGCATTAGAGAAACAGATCGAGACGATAGGTTCGACTATCACACAACTCGTCAGTCTTATCCATGGAGGTGGCAAACAAGGTGAATCTTCTTCGAAGAAAATTATTGAGTCCGATGTGGAAAGAGTAGATTCAGATTCCGACGAGGAGGAGGAGACCGTTAAGGCTGCATTACATCAAGGGGGTAAGAATTCTTATCAGAACCTGAAGGAGGAGGAGGAGACCGTTAAGGCTGCATTACATCAAGGGGGTAAGAATTCTTATCAGAACCTGAAGATTAACTTCAAGGTGGAGATTCATGTTTATGATGAGAGTGTTGACGTTGAGAGGCTTGATGACTGGATCGAGCGGATGGAGACATATTTTACTCTTTATGGCTATTCGTCAAAAGAGAAGATTGTGTTCGCGACTTTGAAACCTTCAGGGTACGCGTTGACGTGGTAGAAATCCTACTATAAGCAGGAGAAGAAGGCAGTGTCGTAGAACAAGTTCAAGGAGTTACTGAGGAAACAGTTCTATCCGGTGGGATTCCTTGAAGAGCGTTGGTACAAATAGTACGGCTTGCGCTAAAGGATTAATCAAACCGTTCAAGAATACACTACGGAGTTCCAGCAGCAGGTGATGGTTCTCAACATTACGACAGAGAAATATTCCGTGTTTATGAAGTATATGACGGGATTGAGCGATTACATCCGAAAGAAAATGAAGCTATTCACGGTGGAATCAATTGCAGAGGCGAGCGTGAAGGCTATTGCCCTCGAGGGCAAGCAAAAGAAGGGCAACGAGGCTAAGGGAGACTCCAAACAGACGGGAGACAAGTCTAGTGGTTCTCAATCTAAGGAGGAGAAGAAGAAGGGTGATCCAGGGAAGACAGGACTGATTTGTAGTCACTACGAGAAGAGAGGGCACACAGCTGATCGGTGCTGGGAGAAGTATCCTCATCTCAAGCCAAGAGGGTTGAAGGAGGAGAAAAAAGCATACATGATAGCTCAAGGTCCGAAAGAAGTTCCGGGAATGACAGAGCCCAACAGCGGTCTCAACCTTATGGCGGGGAAGCAGACCACGAAAGATGACGACGACCCGAGAGAGCAACTCTTTGTTCTTAAGTTGCAAGTGAAGACCAGTTTGGTTGATGCCATTGTTGATTCGGACAGCGAGAAGAATTTGATATCCGATGCATTGGTTCAGAAGTTGGGTCTGAAGACGGTCAAGCATCCGAAGCCCTATCCATTTGGGTGGATTCAAAAGGAGAAACTGAGTGTAGTTGATCAATGCACTGTCAGATTTGCGCTCCACGAGTCGTATATTGACGAGGTCACGTGCGACGTCGTTCCATTGAATGTTTATCAGATTATACTGGACAATCCGTACTTATGGGATAGATATGTGTAGGCTGTCTAAAAATCATAATAGATAGCTGATCCCCATCAAAACATTAATGATGGAAGTTATAATCTGACGACTTCCAGAAGCCTTCACAATCAACATCGGGAGTTACAATCTGACGACTCTCATATTCTCAAGGAGCCAAGATGAAGATTACAAGACAATGATCTTTGCAACGCTATGACAAAAGAGATTACTTATTGATAATTTCTTCGAAGCAAGACGCGGAACTCATCACCGCGCTCTAAGACCAAAACGCAGAGGTCATCCCTGCGCATCAACACCAAAACGCTGGGGTCGGATCCGCGTTGCAAAATCAAAACGCTAGGGTCGGACCCGCGTTGCAACATCAAAACGCTGGGGTCAAACCCGCGTTGCTACATCAAAACGCTGGGGTCGAACCTGCGCTGTAACATCAAAACGCTAGGGTCAGACCCGCGTTTTTGTGTTTGACTGGTTCAAACAGAACCTGAACGATTTTAAAACCGTATCTCCACTTAATGGGGACGGTTACACCCCATTATGGAGAGATTTTAGGGGGAATTACACCCCTTAAATCCTCTCCACTTAATGGGGACGGTTACACCCCATTATGGAGAGATTTTAGGGGGAATTACACCCCTTAAATCCGTGAACAGTTCCAAAACTGTTTCTACACCCCTTAAATCCGTGAACAGTTCCAAAACTGTTTCTCATGATTGGAGGGCGGTTACACCCCACTTAAGAGTGATTTAAGGGGTAGTTACACCCCCTGAATCCTCTATAAATAACTGAAAATCAATTCAGTTCAGGGGTTCGAGCAGAGGGGATTTGGCTCTCGGTTGGGTAGCAGCAGAAGAGATCCTTAGGAAGGCTTTGGAGGAGATCGGCTGGAGAGAGATACTTAGTAACAAGAAGATCTTGAAGCATCCTTGAGCAATAGCTTTCATCCTTGGCTTATCAACCGAACTTTTAGTTCAAATCAAATCTTTTACAGAGTTCTTCTAAACTCGTTCAGAGTTCTAAAACTTACCACGAAAGTTCTCCACAACGTCAAATCGTGAGGAGAGGACATCGTTCCAGTGAAGCAAAACGTCGGATCGTCAACGGAGAGCAAACTCGACGCGAGCATTCGAGGGAGGTACTCCATCGCCACCGTAAAGAACCTAGTTTTTTTTAAACAAATGGGAGAATCAAATTCATTCTCTTTTTTTTGTAATCGGAATCCAAATCAATTTTTCTTTCATTTCTTTTACTATAAATTTTCCACAAACAATATGCGATCTACGAGAGACGTGCTCAAAAGTACACATTCACTAAGGATGGTAAAAAGTTCATATTTTGTTCGGTATCTCTTCCGAGGGAGATAAGCTTGGGGACGGTGACGCGAGCGAAGAAACTAGTGAATGCAAGCAAAAAGTTTGTCTCGCTGTGTATTAGACTTCCAGAAAAACCATCGACAAAGGATTGTAACTTAGAGCGAACGGTGACTACGACGAGACGCGGGACGAATGAGTTATTTTCGATCGGACGTCGAGACCGGATTCCTAACAAGGTCAGGTGGTGCAAAAAAGATGGAGGAGCTCGAGAGTTTCCTCAGCAAAAGTTCTAACTTGAATGGGACTTCAAGTTCCTAAAGAGGGGACCCATGATACGGGTGTATCTTCTTTTCGGAACTTAGCGATCCTCATGAGAGCTTAATGATAGATGATTCTCATGATAGCACGAGAATAGGAGTGTAAAATAGTATAGTGGAACGCAGGTGGAAGCGTGGAACGAGACGACGAGCAGCAGATTCGAAGAATCCGGTTTTTAGCTCGTGAGTCGACTCATACATGTACATGAGTCGACTCATCAGGTTGAGTTGACTCATGTCTGTCATGAGTCGACTCACGAAACCTAACCGTTTTACCAAAAATCTCTGACCAGTCGACCTGCGGGCTTATGAGTCGACCCATGTGTCATGAGTCGACTCATCTCAGTTATGAGTCGACTCATTGCTGGTTTTTGTGTTTTATCCAGTTTCGGACGAGTCGACTCATCTCAGTCATGAGTCGACTCATCGACAGTTTCCTGATTCGTTTGGTCCAGTTTCGGACGAGTCGACTCATCTCAGTCATGAGTCGACTCATCGACAGTTTCCTGATTCGTTTGGATTTCTATTCACACGAATTCCTATTGGTTTTGGACTTGGTTATTTACCAGATTGTCATCCATGTTTGTACACCTTTATAAAGGGTTGTTTAGGGTTTCTAAACATCATCTTAGAGATCTTAGATCAGAGAGAGATTCTAATCATTGTATTAGGGTTTAGAGAGGATTGAGAGGTTGTTCTCGATTCTAGTGAGATTGTGAGGGAGAGATTTATAATAATTGATTCTTCATAATCTAGAGAAGGTATTTTCCTTCGCCATACTGAATTGTTCTTGTGTTTTGGTTGTCTTCTTCTCAAACCACCTTTTGATAATTCCGCGACCAAAGGGTGCTTGCACGGCGACCCGTATCATTCAAATAGAAGAAGAAAAAGAGCAAAAGACCATCTCAGAGCCCGACCCTGAGCGAGGGAGATAACCTGAGGTTGAGCCAGAGGCAAAACTAGAAATGAAAATTGATTCAGAATTGGTGCATGCTAAGAAGCACCGACTCGTGAAAAATCCCCCCGTCCCCGTGTCCGACGCTTGTCGGGGACGGACGCGCGTTCGACACGCGTTCGACACGCGTCGGACACGGCGTCAACGGCGTCAACGGCGTCGACACGGTCAGCGCTAATCGACACGGCGAAGTAGAGGGCGACACGGCGAAGTTAAGGGCGACACGGCGAAACCAGACTTTGAAACCCAAACCCGAAACCCAAACCCGAAACCCAATTTCAAACAGAAACCCAAACCCTAACCCTAGTCGTGAGAAAACTTACCCGATTGAAGTCGAAAGGGCTCTTGCGAAGTGAAGAGGCGCCACCAGCTCTCAGTCTCCTCCTCCTCCTCCTCGTCGTCGTCGTCGTCAGCTTCTTCTTCGTCGTCGTCGTCAGCTCCAAGGTCAGTCCCCCTCTCTCTCTCTCTCTCCGACTCCGCTCTCGCTCTCGCTCTCGCTCTCGCTCATCCCTTTCCCTCTGGTTCTCTCTCTTTCTCTCCCTCATTTATCTCTTTCACCCTCTCACCACAAAAAAACCCAGATGCTTTCCCCTTTCACAAAAAAACCCCCACGAACGCCTCGTTCACCCCAACATCCGCTGTTCTCCCTCTCTCTCACGAATAAATCACACACGCACGGGTTTCAAAGGGCCTGTTCCCCCCCCCACTACGTTTTTATTTTAAAAGAGTAACAACTGACCTCTGTCCCCCACTACCTTGATTTTTATTTTAAAAAAATCTGATTACTGTTTACTGTTTTCTCATTTCCTGCTGGATGCCTCACTGTTTGGGACTGTTTGATTTGTTGTTCTCCTATTTTAAAAGAGTAGCTATGTATTGATTTGTTTTCTCATTTCCTGCTGGATGCCCCACTACCTTGATTTTCTCATTTAATTGGGTTAAACCCTATTTTAAATTTTCTGTTCTGCTGCTATTGGGTAATTGGGATGATAATCTCTGTTTATTTACTATTTTGCTGCTTTATTACCGCCTTAACTGTTATTAATTATTCTTTTTTATACTGTTTTACTGCTGCTGTATGGTTTTTTAATGTTAACTGTTATTTGCCTACTATTCTACTGTTATATGCTCATTTAAATGTTAATTAGGATTGCTTAGCTGTTGTTTGGTTAGTTGTTCCACTATTGTATGCTAATTTAGATGTTAATTAGGGTTGTTTAGCCATTGTTTGCTTAGCTATTGTTTGCTGTTCTACTATTATTAATTTCTTAATTTATTGTTATTGCTTATATTTTACAGAAATGGAACAAGACGGGAGTTCTAGTGGTAGTGGAATACAAGATGACAAATGTCCGCTTTGAAAATATGTTACCAAATTGAAGAAAAGGGGGGAATGGCGGGAGGAAATTGGAGATGGAGATGTAACTATTGCAGAGAGGATTTTACCGGTTCACACTCAAGAGTTAAAAATCACCTCTTGAGGATAAGCGGGACTAGAATTAAGATGTGTTCCAAGTTAACCCCTGAAAATTTAAGGGAGTTTCAAAGGACGTTGGATCAAGCAGAGGCGAGGTTGATGGCTTCTAGGCCTAAGATGTCAGTTTTGCCTACATCTTCGACTGCAAGTACGGCCGGTGTAGGTGCAAGTGCAAGCATGCCGATTGATGCAGGTGGATTTAAGAGGAGGAGGGGGCCTAATACCGTGGAACAAGCATTCAACATGGGAGCAAGGGAGGAATTGGATGCATTGATTGGTAGGATGTTCTTCACGGGGGGATTGTCCTTCAACTTGACAAGGAATCCATATTATGCCAAAGCTTTTGCATATGCCGCAAACAATCCAATTTCTGGCTACAAGCCTCCTGGTTACAATTCCATGAGGACCACTATCTTACAACGTGAGAAAACTCACGTAGAGAGATTGATGGAGCCCATCAGGGGCACATGGCAACAGAAGGGAGTCTCCATTTGTAGTGATGGGTGGGCGGATGCACAAAGGAGGCCCATCATCAATTTTATGGCGGTATGTGAGGGTAAGCCAATGTTCTTGAATGCCGTGAATGTCGAGGGAGAAGTCAAGAATAAGTATTTTATCCAAACACAGCTAGAAAAGTGCATCACAGAGGTGGGACCGAAAAATGTCATCCAAATCATAACCGATAATGCTTCGGCATGCAAGGCCGCGGGAGGGCTTGTGGAGCAAACTTGGCCTCACATATTTTGGACTCCTTGTGTAGTCCATACACTCAATCTTGCTGTCAAGAATATTTGTGCGGCTAAGAACACGGAAGCAAATGCCGTGGCTTATGCACAATTACATTGGATTACAGAGATCTCCGATGATGCATTGTTTATGAAGAATTTTATCATGAACCACTCTATGCGGCTTTCCATATTCAATGATTTTTCCAAGATGAAGCTCCTATCAATTGCCGACACAAGATTTGCCTCGTGGATTATTATGTTGAAGAGGTTTAAGGTCGTCAAGAGAGGCCTCCAAGACATGGTCCTTAGTGATCGATCAAGAGAGGCCTCCAAGACATGGTCCTTAGTGATCGATGGAGCTTATATAGAGATGATGATGTGGAGAAAACTCAATTTGTGAAAGAGAAAGTCCTCGATGATTTGTGGTGGGACAAGATAGATTTTATTCTTGACTTCATCGGCCCAATCTATGAAATGATAAGGGTCACCGACACCGATACACCATGTCTTCATTTGGTGTATGATATGTGGGATACAATGATTGAGAAGGTGAAGCAAGCTATTTACAGGCATGAGGGTAAAAGGGATAACGAGGAATCTCCTTTTTATGAGGTGGTTCACAAGATCTTGGTGGATCGATGGAACAAGGGCAACACACCACTTCAGTGCTTGGCACACTCTTTAGTTCCAAGGTAATATTTCACATTTTACTCTTTAATGCGAATATTTCAATTAATTTTAATACATGAGATTCTCTTTCCAATAGAGGAAATATGGATCCAAAGTCATGGTGGCTTCTTTATGGTGCAAGTGCTCCAAATTTGCAAGCATTGGCCATAAAGCTTCTAGGCCAACCTTGTTCCTCTTCTTGTTGTGAACGGAATTGGAGTACATATGGTTTCATTCACTCCTTAAAGAGGAACAAGCTAACCCCGACACGGGCAGAGGATCTTGTTTATGTTCACACCAACCTTCGTTTACTTTCTCGGAATTCGGAAGAGTATATGGAAGGGGAATCAAGAATGTGGGATATTGGTGGAGATGCCTTCGACTCATTTCAAGGAGCCGGCATGTTAGATGTTGCTGCCCTTTCTCTTGACGAGCCCACGATGGAGGCCATTGTGTTTGATGAGGATGAAAGAGTTGAATCCATAGAATAATCTTTTTGATGTTTCAACTTGAAAACTTTATTTTAAGATATGCTTTTGAGTGTAATTTTTATATTTTTGCAATGTTAGTAACTTAGTATTTTGTAGTCATTGAACTAGTTGCAACTTGAACTTTATTCTCTTGTATTTTTATATGCTCAAGATGAAAGTAGTGAAAATTAAAAAATCTAGCCGTGTCGCCGTATCCTATTTTTTGAGGTTTTGCCGTATCCGTGTCCGTGTCCGTGTCGTGTCCGTGTCGCCGTGTCCGTGTCCGTGCTTCATAGGGTGCATGTACTCGAACCTAAAGGAGAGCCCAGTTCTCAAGCTCAAATAGGAAATTGAGCCAGATGTTGATTCAAAACTAGAGCTCGAATCACGTCTAGAGCCTGAAATCAAGTCAAGCCTATAACTCGAATTTAAGATCAACATGTTGTGCAAATTCACTGCTCAAACTAATATAATTTTTGAATTTGTTATTTCATATCCTCTACCGCCAACTAATATTAGATTTTACAACTCACATTGAAGATCTTACAACCCATGATGGAGTACTTTCAACCAGTCAAACTAATCGTTATGCTCTCCTATTATAAAACTCAAGATCAAGTTTTCTCTAATAAGGGCAGATCTGATGCAAGACAACCATGGACTATCCAGCAAAAAATTTTAAGATCTATTAGAATAATTTTAATTTTAGTATTATTTGATGTGATTCCAAATAATCTTTTATTTTAGTTATAATTTCTTCAAGGTTTGATTTTTAAATCTCTTTCTAGTTTAGTTAGAATTTTATTTGATTGCATCTTTTAGTTTTGTTATGTTTAATTTGATTAGAATTTTAATTTGCTTCCTTAAACATTTATATGTTTTCTTCTTTTTTTAAATAAGAGATGTTATCCTCCATGAGGAATAGACATTGATGAATAAAAAAAATGATAATTCTTTCTTTAGCATGTGAGGTGATCTTTCGCATGTGATTTGCCACTTCGGACTATTGAGGCCTTGAGTGTGATGCCCCTCGACGTGAGGCCTAGTTATATATCTAAATTCTCCACTTTACATCTTATTCCTACTCCAACTTTCTCCCAAAATCCTAATCCTCAAAGGAACCCACAAACATATATTAGCAAGAGGGGGTAAGAAACTGTTCATGGATGAACAGTAAATCAAAGTACTACTTGAATGCATGAACAATAATTTTCTACTATCCATCCTCGAGATCCGACACTTGCCTTCTCCGACGATGCATCAATCCTTCAAATCCAACTATGAACCACGACGACGACCTCCGAGTATCGCCGCCACCAAATCTCCTCCAATCGACCCTCAATAAATAATAATCCTTCCCCACCAACGCCTCACAACACGACTCTAAAAAATTATCAATGACTTGAAAATCTACCCGCTCCTCCTTTTAGATCCAGATCTAATTCGGGCACCTGACAGAGTTCACACTATACAGAACCTCATACTTTTCGATTGGATCCGATTGGCGCCAAAGGCAACGCAATCGAGAGCCTTCTACTTATGTAACAGAGTTCCCGCCTTGATCTGCACCAAGTTAGCATGTTTAGAAGACATGAATTGGGGATTATGAATTCAATTATGTTTATCAACTCTTTGGCACAAGGTTTTTCATGAAGAGGTACCGTCATTAACAACATGTTTTCATTAAGGCATTCACAATGTTGTCAAATTCGCACGCCTCACTATGCCTCATGCGCCTTGTGATGTAGGACAATGGCGAAATGCCCAACATATAATGCGACAGTCCATTTTGCGCCTCACAAGTGCTCTAGACAAAGGCTCTTCACCTAGGGTGCATGGAAGAGATAACCTCATATATTTTTGTTATTTAGGATTTCAATCGTATCTTTGTATACGATAGTCCATATTCGAAAAAGAAAAGTAAATCTATTAAGCCATTTTACTAGAATGACTGAGGATTCTAACTCATTCTCATTTACTATTTGATTTTTCTTCAATATTAATCCTAGTTTGCCTTTTTTTTGGTAAATGAAAATTTTTATTCATCACTAATATGAGAAATGTATATACATCAATCATCTCATCATTTATATGAGATAGCAAAAGAAAACCTAAAAACGAAAGCTCAAGTGAACTCTTATGTACAGAGTTTAGAAAGCATGAGCATAGTTATAAAGCTAAGATCCCCTGAAACAGTCAAATCTCTGGAACTATCACTTCTGTGAGCTTACTCAAATTTTTGCATTTACCATTGAGAACTGTCAACAAGCAAACCTGACAGTAAGCTGAAATATTTTGAGGTCTATAAAGATAGTATCCAGCCTCTATTCTCAGCAACAGTATCGCTATTTAGAATGGTTGTCATCAGGTCCACCTTGATGATCTTGATAACAAGCATTATATCTCTGCTTTTTTGTTTAAAGATCTTCCCATTCCGTTCAATCCAGATATTATAGATAGTGGATGTAAATGTCATTCTTTTAACTTTGTGCTTGAATCTTTTCCCCCTTAAGTTGCAGCTATACCAATTCAATAATTGGTTTAAATCACAACTTCTCCACCTAAAACAGAGCCATTCCATTATTCTATTCCAGACATCTTTAGAAAATTTTGACTTTTAATTTAGAAGTTAAGACCTTATTTTGTTATTTGGTAGTACACATTATTTATAGTGACATATTTTTTATGTGAAAATTCATAAACATTTCCTTTCATGCTCGATTATCTATCTTGATAAATCATGTGGTGTGCGCCTCATTTCACTCAGGAGCGTGTACCACGTTGTGCCTTGCACGTGTGTGCAAAGGGACTTTGCGTCCTGCATCGTGCATTGCGCATTGATAACACTTGGCACTCAAGGCAACAGTCATGTTTTACCGGTGTTTTGAAGAAGTTTGGAATCTTGTGCAGCATAACCTAATAAACCGTCGAAATGAAAAATCAAAATATTGTAACATTGGAACACTAATAAAGATGTTTTTTCCAGGACAATTAGTGAGGACCAACAAGCTTAAAAAGTAACTAGTTCAGATAGTGAAATCAAGAAACTTCTTGGTCGCTTCTATTAGAGGTGCTAAACCGTATCTGTATTTGAGAAATTATCCGTAATTGTATCTGATAGGATACAAATATGGTTACTCAAATCTGTAACCGATAGGATATTGTTATGCATATAGTTTTGTAGTGAAATATCTGGATCCTTATCTGAAATATCCATATACATATTAGTCATACTGTTCCGATAGTTTTAATTCTTAGATTATGGATTTAAAGTTAATTTTGGTGACCAAGATGTCTAATCTTAACTTTTCAGATATAATGCACATATTAATGAACTCTTATATTTTTTTCAATAGTATATAGTTTTCTCATATCCATTTTATATCTACAAGCATATCCGCTTATATATCTGCATGTATATCCATATTCATACACAGTTTTAGCGGATATGAATATAAATTTTCTTTATCGAGATCTATCAGTATCCGTATCCAAGATGAGTAAGCGAATATAAATATGGTAAGTATCATATCTGAGCTGTATCCAGACCGAATGCACCCCTACTCTCCACTCATGGGAAAACTTTATAGTTAAAGACATAGAGCAACTCTACAGAAAGAGAACTCGAGAAAATCTTCAAAGTATCAAAGTTGTTGACCCTGAATATCGTTGTCATCAAAAATATCAAACATACTGATGGTCTATTGGAGAAAGGCAACACTCCACAAAACTTTATTATTTAATAAATTAATTTGTTTATTTCTCACTTTCAAGCAACTACATTCTAACAAACTTAAAGAATACAAGACAGTGAAACAAATCTCACCTTACCATCCTTAGTAATGCATCTTAAATAAGCATAAAGCAGATTTATACAAAGATAGCTCCAGAAATTAAGTATCAAAGTCAATGTCCCAGAATGTTGTTATCATCAAATATCAAGCATGCTGATGGTTCGTTGGGGAAAGAGCAACAGTTCGTAAAACATTATTATTTAATAATTTATATCTACTTTCCAGCAATTACAACATACTATAAAAGGACACAAGACACTAAAAGTAACCTTACTTTATCATCCCTAACAATTCATCTTAAATAAGACATTTTTTCCATTGAAAGACGTAGTGTCAATCTATATACCGTACGTACAGCATCACATGAGACAGACAATGTAAATGAAAATAGGGTAACTAGGTGCCACACATACCAAATGACTATAAACAAATATTCTCGTGTCAAGAGCTTTTTGGTCATCGAAATAAAGTGTCAGAACCATTCAGTATGTATGGATTTGGTCTAGCAAATGCAAACAAGGGGATTAATTTAATCCCTCAATGAAAGAAAATACTTAAATATATAGATATACAATTAAATATGTTCGAGTCATGACTCAATTAAAGGTTAAATAATTTTGAGTCGATTTAGAATCAAGCAGATAAGTGTAGACACTTAAGCAAAATTAGGTGGGAGCATATGTTGGGATCTAATGACATAGTCGTCATTCAAACTACATATACGTGGATCGTATGAAACTTCATCTAAGTACTAGTTGCTGTAACTGCAATGTGGCTTCAAGCAAATTCAGTAGACATTGTATAAGGCCTCATAGAATGAGATTTCCTGGTAATTAAACCAATGTGCATGAGATAGTCATACGTAGACATTTCTCTTCCTTTCCTTTCAAGACAGAAAAGCATATAAATATGTATATACAAGATCGTATTAGAACAGCTACCCATTCGGAAAAAGAATTACAAAAATTCCTATACAATTAGTCCTGTTGATCCTTAGAAAATTACGGAAGAACCGGCTAAACCAATTCAAATTCTACATGAGCGCAATTAAATGCAGATGTCCACTACGATCTAAAGACAAATAGAGGGACTTAACTGTTCCAATGTCAAAGTTGCAATAAGCTCTTTACCTATCCTAGTAAGAGAAAAATGTTAAAGTTTCACATCTATCGCTAAAGACTGAAGCGTAACTTCCATTTCACTTGCACTCGAAATCTCTAACTCTACAAGATCATGTTTAAACATTCATCAACTATGAAGCAAACAGTTCAGAACTGTAAATTCAAATTTAGAAAAAAGGTTAAGTTTAGCACTCAAAATAAACACAGTTGCAAAATAAATATACTTATTCTAATAAAAGTATTCAATATGAAAATCTTGTTGGTAGTAGGATAAGCTTTCCTTCAAAGCTACCCAAATATTCATATACTATTACCGATATAACAGTGAAATATCCAAGCCTCAGTTTTATTTCTGCAGTCTATTGATTCACTATACACATAGAGTTACCAAACTATATATGAATTTTCACAAGGATGTAAGTCAGATGATAAAGCCAAAGACACATGATTAACACCTGTCTCAAATTAAAAAAAACAGAAATGTGAATTCAAGATCTAGACAAATCTTTGCTTTATGTAAATGTCAGCGATTACATTCTAAATCTGCATAAGAAAATACTAGCATTCTGATATAATACAGCGACTATCCATGGCTTCCATTTATGCATGCAAGGTTTTAATGCCTTGCATAATTTCGTGTATATATCTCTTCCGGAGAAAATAGGGGCCTCTCTCTCTCTCTCTCAAGGTTTTAATGCCTTGCATAATTTCATATATATATATATATATATATAGAAGAAAACTTGTGTCCACTTAAGTGGACATCCACCAAACTTTTTAACCCTTCTTCCGGAGAAAATAGGGGCCTCTCTCTCTCCGGCGAAAATAAGGGCCTTCTGCTTTATTTCAGAACTGGAAGAACTCGTAGCAAATCCGCATATATTTCTAAAAAGGGTTCATACTACAAATCAAACTAAAATTAGACCAAAGCATCGACCTGAAAGGAACATTTATGAGTAGCTGAAAAAGAACACAAATATATACTTACAGCTAGCTGGCTACCAAGGTAGTAATTGATCACATTATTTTATGATATTCAATGCCTCAAAGAGCAAGGACATGGAAATATAGCTAAAAGAGAGGGTGTTCGAGTGATAGGATAAGTACCTTAGAAAAAATGAATAAACCCACATTTATGGGCTTAGCAGAATTATTTCAGATCTGGAAGAGCTTAACAAAAAACCACCCATATTTCTAAAGGGTTTATTCTACAAATCAAACTTAAATCAGACCAAAGCATCAACTTGAAATGAACATTTATGAGTAGGTGAGGGGGCAAAAAAAAAAACAAATCTATACACACAGCTGGCTACCGAGCTACTGATTTGTCCCATATTATAAACTAAATTGGAAAGATTATTCAATTTCCTCAAAGAGCAAGAACATGGAATAATAATAGCGTGCAAGAGAGGGGTGATAGGATAAGTACCTGAGAATAAACCCACATCAGGGTTTAAAAAACAAAAAACATTTACTTCTTGACCTTAATTTGGTGTCTGATCAATTTTGTTCCCAGGGAAAGCCCATCTCCTGATTTTATTTCTGCAACAAAAACCCAAGAAAATTGAAACCATAAAGGGCCCGCAGTTCAATAGTTCTCCATCTCCATAAATTGAAAGAGAAAGGTCAATCAGAGCCATAACTTTCTTCATCAGGGCATGATTACATAAAACTAACAGAAAATTTCATACTCATTTGCTACAAAACAGAAGAAGAAGAAGAAGAAGAAGAAGGGAGAAAGGGCTTGCCATAATTCGAGCTGAAATCTTCGCCAATCTGAGATAACGGAGCATCGATGCAGTAAATGGGTTAAAAAGGAGCATTGTTTAGGATTTTGAAGGGGTTAGTACGAAACCCTAGCTATACAGAAATTGAAAAGGAGAGTAAAGACAAGTGTAGATGGGGGAAGAGCAAATAGGGTACAGGGTTGAATGGACAAATAACAGCGATATCAGTTAGTTACAACAGCGCAAAAACGTACCGTATTTATTTATTTTTTAAAATTTTCCGCAATATTCTGGAAACTTTTGTTTAAGATCCAAATTCTGAAGGACTCAAACTCCAATAAATAAACCAATAGATTGAGGGCCTGCTTGGTTGGTTTCCAACAATTATGGAAAATATATTTTCATTTAAGGGGTTGTTTGTTTGCCTAAAAGAAGAGTTTAATCAAATAACAGGAAACCTACTTCTAAGAAAATTTGTTTTGAGATTGTTTGGTTGGCTAAAAAAAGAAGGAAATCAAAGAATGAGAGATGAGATGAGATGAATTGTCACATTATTATTGAATGATGTGGGTGATTTTTTAAGAAAACTTGTTTTGAGGTTGTTTGGTTAGCTAAAAAAATAAGGAAATAAATTATAAGAAACTTATTTCCTATAATAGGTTCTTTTCTTGTGTTTGGTTCATACTTAAAAATAAGAAAATAAATGAGATGAGATGAGATGAGTTATCATTATATTATTGGATGATGTGACCCACACTTAAGAAAATCAATTTCATTGGTTTTTTTAGGAAATGGGTGAAAATGAAATGTTAATGAGATGAGATAAGGTGTCACCATATTATTGGATGATGAGTGGTTTTAAAAGATGATATGAGATGGAGATGAGATGAGTTGGATGATGTGACCCATTTTTTGTGTTTGGTTTATTTGAGATGATATGAGATGAGTTGTGGGATGAAAATATTATTTTATTGGATGTTGTGATGAGTTTTAGGGATGGAAATGGATGAAAATAATATTTTATTGATTTCCATGTATCATTTTCCTTTTCTTGATTTTGGGCCTGTTCGTTTGTTTTCTAAAAACCAAGAAATGGAAATGGAAATGGTGAAAATCTCAAAAGTCACCATTTCCTCCATTTCCATCCCTAAAACTCACCCACAACATCCAATAAAATATTATTTCCATCCAACAACTCATCCACATCATCTAATAAAATATGATTTTCATCTAACCACTTATCCATCACATCTAATAAAATATTATTTTCATCTAACAACTCATTCATCACATCTAATAAAATATTATTTTCATCCAAACATCACTCAACTCATCTCTTCTCATCATTTCAAATCACTCACATCATCCAATAAAATATTATAACAATTCACCTCATCTCATTAACATTTCATTTCTTCATTTTCATCCCAAAAAGTTATGAAAACACTTTTCTTAATCTTTCTTCACATCACCCAATAATACAATGACAACTCATCTCATCTCATTTCATTTCTTATTTTTAAGAATGAACCGAACAAAAGAAAACAAGAAACTACAGGAAATAGGTTTCTTATAATTCATTTCCTTATTTTTTTTGGCCAACCGAACACTCCAAAACTAGTTTTCTTAAAAAATCACAAACATCATCCAATAATAAGGTGACAACTAACATCATTTCAATTTCATTTCTTTGATTTCCTTCTTTTTTAGCCAACCAAACACTCCAAAAACAATTCTTCATTTTAATAGTTTTCCATTTCTTTGATTTCCCTCTTTTTTTTAGGCAAACGAACAGGCCCTTTTAGGAAACCAACCAAACAACCCCTAAAAGAAAAATCCATTTTTCTAAGCTTCTTAGGGTTTGTTGGAAATGACTGTCTCGTGTTTGGCTCGCCCATAAAATAAGAGCGGAAATAGGTTTAATTGAATCCGCAATTGTTTCACGACATAAAAATAGGAAACCAAATGTAGGAAATACAAGTTTTCTTAAACTTTTTTCATAAAAATAGGTTTAATTGTATTCGGGGTGAACTGAGAGGGGGAAACCCCCAGAGCAACGCATACATCCCTAATGAAGGGATGAAGCAGTAGCCGGAGCCCATACTCGAAATGGGCGGGGTACAATGACTCTTTATTTTGATTGTGGAGGTACACTAACTCATCCCCGTTAGGTGCTGTAAGCGTGAAAGCTCTGGGGATATCATAGAGCTCAGTACTGCTTGAGCTCTTCAACGACGACCTTCGAGCGGATCAGCCAAAGAAGAGCGATTCTCTCCTCGTTGTGGCTGGTGGTGGAGGTCTGAGAAGACATTTGAAGATTTGGGGTGCAAAGGATTTGGAAAAGTTGGGAGAGAAAGCGCTAAAGATTTTAGATCAAGAATTGGTGAAGAAGACTCTTCTGCGCCCCTAGTGGGCTATTTTATAGCCTTCAAGAGGAACACGTGGACTAATCGGGATAGTCGGCTCGTTTCATTGTGAACGGACGAGATTCACCTTGAAATCTCAAACGTTTCGCACGAAATTCGAAGTGCCTCTCTACTTTGCGCCTCTTCGCTCGAAAATCGAAGCGACGTCATAACTCTCTAGCAACTGATAGCGTCATCATGTCATTTCCCACAGTGACGTTTTACCTGCCCAATAAAGGCTTCTAGAAACTAAGCGTCTATTCGACAAACAATCGACTAGTCCCTAGTAGACTGGTGATAGCCAACAGTAGGCTTCAAAAGTATCTCAGGCACTCGCCCAAGAAGCTTAGACGTCAACTATCTAAAGCAGTCAACCAAATTGACCAATTTAGTTCCATACTTAGACAAAAACTAACACATCAGGAGCGACTACTTGAGTTCGAGACAAAAACGAAGGACGAGTCCCCTTGAGTCAACAGTTTAAGTCTATCATAGAGCTAAGTCATTCAAAAGACATCAATTGAAATTGTACAACACATGACAAGCAATTTTAGCCTCAAAAGTATTTCTTTATTCATTGATTGTCTTTACAAGATACGATGTATACATCTATACAACACAGAAGTAAAAGACAGAAGTCTTGGACGGCTACGAGAAGTCCATTCCCGCTCCTAGAGTCACTAGCGGAGAACCCCTAGGAGTAGCCGGCGGAGGAGTCGAGCAGTCTTCTCCTTCATCCGATTCTCCCTCATCCTCGTCGAGATCAAGCCCCCCTCCAAGCGCTTCCATCTCCACCAGCTCGTCCAGGCACTTAGCCACGATGTAAGGATAGTGGAAGCGGCTGTGCGGGTTCCTCATCTCAGCTGGAAGTTGCACAGACAGATAGTCATACCCTGCCTTGCAAGCGATCACCACTTCAGTTTTTCTAGTTAAACTTTGACAATACTCCTCGATGATCTCTCGACGGTGAGCCTCAGACTCAAGTTGAGCCTTTGGGCTTTGAACCACCGAAAGTGACTTTTGTAAGTGGTTGACCTCCTCTTGGAGCTTGACAAGCGTTGCATGCTCCTAGCCCAATTGACGCCACACATGCACCGTCAACTCCTCCATTTTGGCTAGCGCCACAACACGGTCCCTCCCACGGAGAACCTCCTCTATCCTTTCGGCCTTCCCCTGGCTTTCCTCCAGCTCCAGCCTGAGCTTGTCAACCTCCGAAGCACTTAGGTCCAGCGTCTCCGCCACTCGCTCTGAGTTGGCCTCCCCGTATGCCCTTAGGGAAGTAACCTCACATAAGAGCCTGAGATAAGTGGTCCGGACCAGATCCATCCGGCAGTACAACTCCGTCTCCACCAAAACGCCTTGAACAAAGTAGCTACGAAAGATATGGTGGAGGCCGAACTCGGGACCCCTTGCAGATACTTCGCATCCCGAGGAAGCCAGAACTGCTTGACCGCCCTCTGTTGAGTCCGACGAGAGCCCAGAACAGTCCCCCGGACGTCAAGGTGCTGTTCAGGCTTGTAGCAATGCTCCGGGTCAGGCTCCTGTCCATATTGAGAGCCAGCCCATAGCACCCGATGAGGTACTTCCTCATCTTCTCCCAGTCTTCTTCTCTGATGTCGGCGACCCAGTGAGGAAAGGGGTATTCAAGCCCCGCGGGAGGCTCTATCTCCTCGACCGGCTCCTTCCCCCGATGAGTACACTCACCGCGACGACCGGACGACTCTCCCTGCCCAGCAAAAGCCCTGGCCTCGTCTCCTTCTTGAGGAGCCCCTGTCGGTTCTCCTGAGGCCGACTCATCCAAACGAATAAGGTCGGTCTCGGCCATCTCAGTCATCTCGGCTACAACTTGAGGTACATGTTCCACATCCCTCTGTCTCCTTCTATGGATGAGGGAGGGAGCATGCTTCTCCTTGGCCGTCTCAGCCTCTAGTGGAGGCATATGTTCCGACGAGGGTGCTTCATGGGCCTAGAAGATGACCCCTCATGGGGAGCAGCCAAAGAAACAGTAGGCGATGCCGCTGCTTCTATTGTCCCCACAACAAGGGTTGAACCCCTCTCATAATCCTGATTAGAAGTATATCGACAATACGCAAGACCGAGCTGTCAAGCAAATGGTCGACTCGACGAGAGCTAGCGTAAGCCTTGATCTGGTCAAGTGCATCCCTCTCAGCCTCAAGCAAGTCACCCTCCATGAGTACCTCCCTTCTTATCTCGGGCCAGTCTGAACCGTCCAACTCCAAGTCGTCCCCCACAACCCAGACGAACTTCTCCATCCAGTCCTTGCGCGAGTCTGGAGGGCTAGTGATAAGCCTAAACTTCCCCCACCATTTGAAAGTGAAAGTGGGGCTCGGTCTGATTCACCTTCACGACCACCAGCTGGCACAGGACCCGCAGGGATGGCTTTCAAGACGACGATGACGTTCGGCTTTATCTGCGCCGGCAAAACCCCTAGCGTCGTGAACACTTGCTGGAGGAAAGGGTGCAAGCGTAGCCGCAGCCCACATTCCAAGTGCCTAAGATATAGCTGGCCACGTTCTGGTCCATGATCGAAGATAGCTTCCGACCTCATCAGAGCCATCAGATCGTACCCCTTGGGGATGTCTAACCTCCTAGGGAGCACCCTCACCTGGGACTACATCACTTTGGAGTGGATCCCTGCCAAGTTGGAGTGAATCCCCGCCAAGAGAGCTCTCCGATCAGCAGGCTTATATGCCATTAGAGAATGCAGAGATGATCGCCGAAAAAGACGAGCGAAAAATTTTTAAGTTCTCTGAAGGGAATTTGAAAAGGTAGTAACCGCCATCCCTTCAGCTTTAGATCTATATATAGGCAGTTGACTTTACAACTGTCAGGATCAGAACCGTTGGATAACACTCCAACCAACGGTCAATATTAAATTTTAGAATTCGTAGTGCCATCTTGCGGATCGAGGCGTAGCTTACTCGCCTAAAGTAGCCTACAATTGTTAAGAAAAACAAATGTACGACAATCAAAAAGAATATACAAGTGACGTCAGCCACGTCAATTTTACAAGACTTTACAGTTTTCACTTTTAAAGCACTCACGTCCGTCCAAAGCAATTCTTATTTCACTCGGACCTGACTAAAACGACTCCAAGTGAAAGGGGTCAACTATTATGGTGTTCTCAATCACCCAAGTGTGACCTTTTGCTAGTAACGGATAGGTGTACATCTGCATACAATGCCCCAATCAAGTTAGTAGGCGGAGACCAGCAAGGACGACAACTCAGCCAACTCGCCGAGTTGATATTCCCTCATGTTGACTCAAAATGCGGTACTTGTCGCACCTTTTGTTAAAGACGACTCACAACGAGCCCACTCGACCAACTACTCGATGCCTCACGAGGTCGACTCGAAAGGTGTTATTTCTCGACAAAGCTAGAGGACAACTTCATCCTTGAGTCTCTCCCACTGACAACATGTCAGCATCGCATTTTAGGCTTGGCAAGCATCATCATTCCTCTAGCCCCGATAGTATTCATGACTCATCGGACCACGTCAGCACCGTCATGTCTCCAATCACTTCTCATTTAATGCCGACGTAATCTCTCCTCCAATCGCAAACCGACATATGTAAAGCGAGTTCTGACATAGCCGCCAACTCACGTTTCTTCACCGACATCCTGTGCTCGACCACAATGATGGTTATGCCCCTTCAGTACTACTATAAATAAAAGGTACTATTCCCTCATTAAGGGGATTATGATTTTTTCTGCAAAATCAGTGTCTTTTACAAACCATACCACGCACACAAGAACTCGGAGAGTTCTTCACTTTCCCCACTCAAGCTCAATAACTGACTTGATCGTCGGAGGAACCACGGGGAACCAGTCCCCGTCCTCTTACGTGTTTCGACATGTGTAGGCTTTTCAGCAACCCAATTCAGAACCAGATATTCAGGGAATGAAGTGGCCCCTCATCAACCTCAACACTATCCAATCAATGATATTATTGACTGTGTGATCGCTTAACATCAACAGTTTGGGACTAATATCAAAATATGAAAGACTTTAGGGAATAATATGGTAAGTACACTTCATTTTTCCATCTGTGATAAAGCCCACAATTAATATGGTATCATTTTAATGCCAAAAATTAAGTTTCCACCCCATTTCTGACCCTTTAGCTTGAAAATGGGGTTTTCTCACTTCGTGACGTGGTAGCCCGTTTCTCCTCCCCCTTTCTACAAATGCTTGGGCGAACAAAACTAGAGAAACAGAAACCCATGGTCCTTTTAATTTCCATTTTCAGTGTGATAGAGCTTAGAAACATTGTTTCCATGGTTTTAAATAACATGTCCTAAAGGAAATTAAAGGAACATATATGACGAAGGGCAAGTTAGGATTTGATTGATTCTGTTTAGTAATATAGTTAGAGATTTTGTTTCATATTATTTTAGGATATTTTAATTTTATTTGACAGGGATTAGTAATTTGAGATCTTATCTTTTTAGATATTTTTGTTATATATTAGGTTATGTTGATTATTAGTTTTATTAGATAATATTTCAAGGATTTACTGTCATCTTTAATATTAAGGTTTTTCCTATAAATAATATGTATTCCTCCATGAGAACTAGACATTTGATGAATGAATATTATGACATTTTAAATTTCCTTTGAAATATGTGAGTTGCTTTAGGTGTGAAGTCATTATTTCTGAGGTCGAACGTGATATGTGTGTTGAAAGCCGATGTAGTCTTCATTTTATCTTTTGTTTCTCTCCTTGAATAAAAACAAGAAAAAGGAAAAGTTACTGTCTAGCAGAGGTTTTGTCCACTGGTAATGTTCTTAGTACTGCTTATCTGGAATTTTTTCGGCGATTTTCCTTGTCTTGTTAATTGATATTAGAGCAAGCTCATCAATCCAAGATTATTATGGGTAAATATCCACTGCCTCTTTCAGAACAACGTGAATTTAACCATTTGAAAATTGGTAACATATCTTTCTTTATGGATTTAATGGATACATAGAAAAAAAATTAACTATTGCTACAAGAACTAGAAGATTTATTTACTATTTACGGTATGTCAGAATGGGAAATGTATATCTATGCTAAGTGTAGGTTAAGAGGAGAAGCGGAAGATTAGTAGTTTCATAATTATTTTAGTTATTGATCTTACATACGTTCATGGACAACTATAAAGTCTCTACTTGAAAAGAGATATCCTAATTTTCCAAATAGAACCAGAAAACGTTGTTGTTTATCTTTAAACCCAGAGCCTAAGTCCCTACCCCAGTCAGATGTGAATCCACAATATGAACTTAAGTTGAAAGAACCAGATCAGAATATCGATTTAGAGTCCTAGTCTAAATTAAAATTCAAATAGAAACCAAAGCAGAGTGTTCATCTAAAGCCCTATCTCAAATCAAACCCAGAGCCTAAGTCGAGTCTAAAGGTGAAATGTGGTTCGACATACCTTCAATATGTAATAATTCAGTAATAGAGTTTTGTTATTCCAAATCATCCACCGCTAACTTGTTATAGAACTATGCAGATAATTTTAAAGATTCTATAGTGCGTAACAATATTTCCTACTAGTCAAAGAATTTTTTATATTCTTCCATTATAAAACTGAAGGCTGAGTTTTCTCAAACAGTGGATGTTTTACACAAGACAAGGTAGGACTGATTGATTGTATAAAGTAATATAGTTGAGATATTGTTGTTGGAAATTGAGGTTAAATCTGTAATTGAACAGTGAATGATGATGTGCTGTTATTTTAAAATTTTCAATTAACTGCTGTGCGTTTGTGAAACGCTATGCTTAAAGGAATATTTGGCCTACTCCGGTGCAAGGATCCCAAGACCAAACTGCTTCCAGGAATAGCAGTACAGTACTCTGGTGTGCACCAACCCAGTACTGTCAAGATCTCCTCGATCTATAAGACCTTTCGGTCAAGGCAGAAGATCTCCTCGATCTCAGAACCTTACGGTTCAAAACCTTTCGGTTTCAGGGTTCCTGCGGGCACAGTTTCTACAGCAACAGCACAACAACAACGTCAATCTGACGTTCGTATTCCAAGCTCGCGTGGGTATTCCGACGTTCGTATTCTATACTGACGTTCGTATTCCATGCTCGCGAGAGAGTTTCCAGCTTCCACCAAGAGCTGCCCAATGATGCTATTTATAGGCCTCTAAGACCAGCCCAAGAGTCACTAGCAATTAATGTGACTATTATAATTCTCAATGACAATTAAGATTATAACATCAATGCATTAAATTGCTCTAATTATTGTTGTAACTCCTGCATGCATTAACTCTAGAATACGAGGCAATCAATGGACGCGTTGCTACGAAACGCAAGGGTCACGACTCAACAGATCAGACAAACCTCGTTTGACAAACGAACGTAGTCAAACAGGCGAATCTCATATGACAGAAAAACCTCGTCGAACGAGTGAACATCGTCAAACAGGCGAACCTCGTATGACAAACGAACCTTGTCGATCGAGCGAACCTCGTCAAACAAGCGAACCTCGTATGACAGACGAACCTCGTCAAACAAGCAAACCTCGTATGACAGACGAACCTCGTCAAACAGGTGAACCTCGTATGACAGATGAACCTCATCGAACGAGCGAACCTTATCAAACTACGAGAACGCTAGGGTCACCCTCGTGCGAATACGTAGCTTGTCCGCATGCTGCAAAGCAGCCTGCGAGACAACCTCCGTGGCGGCCATAGTGACAGCCAACGTGGTGCCACCTTGCCCCGATGCCTCTGTACGAAGTGCAAAGTACGCCTAACAAAGCACCACTTAGCGCCTCAGCCCGATTAGCCCCGATCCCCAGCCCACGACCCCCGACTCACGACCCACGGCCCCCGGCCCACTAGAACTTATGATGGATTAATTCAAATAAAATACTTCTCGGTTTGTTGTTGGCAAGCCTCAAATAAGGGACCTTTTGAAATACCAAAACAAAAACTTTCCACTAGGCTACTAAGCATTTATGAAAAATACTTATAGTTAATATACATATAGTTTGAAAACTCATTTTTGGAAAGCGGTTTTGACCAAAAAATCCAACAATCCCCCACAAGTTTTTAAACTAGTATCGTGTTATGATGCCGTCGTTACAATCGTTGTGCATAAGGTAGATGTCGTAAGGACTTGAATCCCCCTTAGACCAACTGAATAGAAGATAGATGCATGGTGTCGCAGAGACTTGAACCAGCATATGTCTAAAATCCAGCGACCACACAAGATCAAACTCATCTGTGGTAGTTTTCACTTTGAACCACATTTGCCTTTGCCTTTGCACATTTATGACCTTGTGCTAGTCCTGGTTTCTGTTAGGACTCTAGGTGTCTTTCCACAAGACACCATAGGAGACAGCCAAATCTCTACCGAGGCATATGTGAGTTCTTTATGAAAGCATCCTAATGCTACTAGGAAAGAATCCTAGAGGGGGTGAATAGGGTTTATGCTAATCTAATCCGATTTAATACCAAATAAAACTTACTTAATAAATATCCTAGCAAGTATGATATATGACAAGATATATGTGTAAGGATATACAAATAACACAAGGGTAAACAAACTACTAAAATGATAGGGTAATATAAACAACAAGCAATTGACAAAGGCGATATAAATGATAAGCACGAATATAAAGGAACGCCAATGACAAACGTAAATAAACGATATGATCACGGAGTTTGGTCCCCACGACCTACGTCTCCGCTCCTCACCTCGAGGAGATCTCCAGTATCACACCGGGTTTTCTACGCTTACCCGAAAAATGTTTTCACCTCACAATATCGGTTTTCAACGCTCACCGATTAACGTTCATAATCACTCATAATATAATTACACTAACTACCACCTTAAGTGTTAGTCTCTAACCCGTGTCTCCCTCAAGTGTTAGGGATTACAACCTCTTTCTAGGCATTACCACCTACCCCACTCCTCTTGGGATGACCTCGTCTCTCACCACACACTCCTCTTGGTGTACTAGTGTATTACAAAGTGAATCCTCACAATTATAGCTCACAACAAATGATTGTTATCTAAACAATGGAAGAACTCAATTAAGCACAACTCAAAGTCACAATCTCTCACAACCCCAATTATACTATGTATAAAAATACAATAAGCTCAATTATTGTGTATGTAAACAATGAAAAAAATCAAAACAAGTCTAAACTCAATTTAATCTAGTAAAATAGATATGACAAATTAAGCATAAACAAGCTAGATAAAGAGTTTAAGAAAACTTCTCTAAAATAAGAGTGGATGGATGTAGATTAAAGCCCAAACAAGATTGATGATCTCCTCAAATAAACTCTTAAACACTTTTTTAAACAAACACAAAACAAGCTTAAACCCTTGTTAAACTCTTTAAAACATTCTCTTGGATGCATATGGAACTGAGGTATAAGGGGGCATAAATAGGATAAAGAAACAACCCTAAAAACCCAAGAAAATCAAGCAAAAAGACAAAATAATGGATATATGAAAATCTAGAAAAACTAGCTGTTATGAGGTTGTCGGTCGACTGAAAATGTACATCAGTCGACTGATGACCTCGATAGAAGA
The DNA here is from genome assembly GCF_001876935.1 of Asparagus officinalis. Classification (NCBI taxonomy): domain Eukaryota; kingdom Viridiplantae; phylum Streptophyta; class Magnoliopsida; order Asparagales; family Asparagaceae; genus Asparagus; species Asparagus officinalis. Next base: position 127,757,555 of record NC_033798.1, on the reverse strand, counting down.
AAAACAGACAGTTTCAGAGAGCTGAAATTTTACGTATCTGGTTTTGTAAAATCAATTAAAAATAGTAAATCAAATCCAAAAATAATAAAATTTTTAGGGAAGGTTCTAGACATGTAAATAAACATGTTAGAGAAATAATTTCTGAAATATCACTTCTCAATTGAGAGAAATAAATGTTTGAACATAGATATTACAGTTTCTAAAAACTGCTGAAACACCCGATCTTGTAAAATCAATTTGACACAGTAAATCAACTCCAAAAATCATGAAATTTTTATGGAAGTTTCTAAACATGTATGTGAACATGTTAGATAAATAATTTTGTAAATACCACTTCTCCTTTGAGAGAAATAATTTATTTTGTAAACTGGTCAAGAACCAAAAATCTGGAAACTATAAACATGTAATTGGTCGACACATCAGTCGACACATCAGTCGACTGATCAGTCAACTAAAACAAAGCAGAGAGGAAAATGAGGATTCCATACACATTCATCAATCGACTAATCAGTCGACTAAAATCATCAGTCGACTGATAACACACTATCAGCCTGTTTAAAATTGAAAAACTGATTTTTGAAGTGCCTTTAAAAATAGCATATAAATTCCAAAAATTATGAAACTTTGGGAAATGTTTATAAACATGTAAATGAACATATAACAAAAAAAAAATTTGGAATTGCACTTCATATTTGTGAAAACTCTTTATTTTACAAAACTAGTCCAAAACATGAAACACTTGTTTTTGTCATTTTGACTAAACCATGTTTTAAAACTTTACAAAACAATTTTATAGACTTGATAAACTATGTATAAAGTGATGTTGAAGTCTATAAACTAATAAAATAATATTTTATCAAAAAGACCTATATTTTAATAAAATCATCAAATACGTGCGTATGAATAATATGAGCTTAAAGTATTAACACACAAGTATAAACCTATACTACAAACACTATAAACTATTATACCCAAGCTTGTGATCTTCAACGAAGCTCTTCTTGGTACACTTTACGGATGAAGCTTGAACTTGAATCTTCAACTTGAATTGCATTGCTTCACTCTACTATTCCGCCAACCTCCATTGGATATGATCGTTGAGGCTCGATTCCATCCATCCTCCAACATCGTTGTTTGTATAGAATACCTAATAAGAAACATAAATACTAGACAAATAATATTAGAAATTATTTGTAATCATCAAAACAAGATTAGAAGATGTAGGCTCATAACATGAGACCTAACACTTTAGGCATGTTTTCTATCAAACATCCTGCATCCGAAATGCTTTGAACTCATTAAGGCTTAAGAGACATCCTCTCTCATGATAGGATTCTAGGTGAGTCCTTTAGACATGTTTCCTATCTAACACCCTTCATCCGAAATGCTTTGGGCCCATTAAGGCTTAACAGTGAACCCCTTTACATGATAGGATTATCGGTGAGTCCTTTAGGCATGTTACATATCCAACATCCCGCATCTGAAATGCTTTGGAATCATTCAGGCTTAACGGCCAACCTCTTTACACGATAGGATTTCCTTGTAAATCTTACTTGACTTTTGAACCAATCATCTTGTCATTAGTAGCGTAAGCTTTGAACTAATAACTTGACGAAATGGTAAGTGTTTGTAAGACTCACCAAACTTTGCAAATCTTACTTGACTTTTGAACCAGTTATCTTTTGTTTGTAAGACTCACCAAACTTTGCAAATCTTACTTGACTTTTGAACCAGTTATCTTTATTATTAGTAGAGTAAGCTTTGAACTAATAAATGGATGAATATGGTAAGTATTTGTAAGACTCACAAAACTTTGAGACCCGTTGCAGCGGACGTCCTTTCGACTATGTCCTTTTTCAAACCTTTAGTCAAATGATCAGCCACATTCTCTGAAGACCGAACGTTAATCACCGAGATGACTCTTTGACAAATGAGTTCTCTTAAATAGCCATGCTTCAGACGAATGATCCGCTTCTTTCCATTGAACAACGAGTTCGCTGCACAGCACTCGTTGCCTGATTATCACAATAGATTGTAATTGCGTCTTGCAATTCTGTCAATGAAAGGTCTCGGAGAATACAACTGAGCCACTCAGCTTTATATCCTGCAGCACAGAGTGTAAAGAACTCAGATTCCATCGATGACTGTGCAATCATAGTTTGCTTCTTAGATTTCTACGAGATAGCAGCTCCGCCCATGGTGAAGAAAACCTCTAGTAGATCTGCACTCATCTGGTTCTGAGCACCAGCTCACATCTGAATAACCTTCGATTACAGCCAAATATCCAGTGTAGAATAGGCCCAGACCTGTAGTTCCTTTCAAGTATCTCATCAATCTCTGGACAGCATCCCAGTGAAGCTTTCCAGGATTACTTGTGAATGTACTAAGCATTCCTACGACAAATGCTATATCTGGCCTTGTGCAGCTCATCGCGTACATAAGACTTTCAATTATCTTTGAGTACCTTAGCTGCTCTACTGGTCTTCCAGTGTTCGGTCAAAGCTTCTTGTTGTAATTATACAGCACTGACAGTTCTGGTAGGTCGTAGTAGTCATACTTCCTTAGCATGCTCTCGACATAATAAGATTGGGACAATCCAATACCCTCTTCAGAGTATATGGTTTTGATTCCGAGAATCACGTCCGTAGTTCCAAGGTCCTTCATGCCTTGGTAGATGTTATTATCTCCAAATCACTCCCGACGATGAGCATATCATCCACATAGAGGCAGATAACCACCACCTTCCATTTAGCGACCTTGATGTATAAGCACTTGACATACTCACTGACTTGATACCCATTGTTGCGAACAATCCCATCAAACTTCTTATGCCAGAGTTTCGGTGTCTGCTTAAGTCCATAAAGAGACTTAATAAGTTTACAAACTTTACCCGTGGAGCATCGAGTCCTTATGGTTTCTCCATGTAGATCTCTTTTGTGAGGTCTCCATTAAGAAAGACAGTCTTCACATCCATCTGATGTATGACGAACCTTTTTATCGCCGCCCATGCGATAAACACTCTGATAGTAGTGATCCTGCAAACTGGTGCATAGATGTCAAAAAAAATCTATTCCTTCTCTCTGAGAGAATCCTTTCGCCACCAGTCTTTCTTTGTACTTCTCAATAATACCATCATGACGAAGCTTCTTCTTGAAGATCTACTTGCAACTGATAGGTCTAGCACCTTCAGGTACATCCATCAGCTCCCACGTGTGATTTTGGATCAATGAATCCATCTCATCATCTATAGCTTCTTTCTACAGAAGAACGTTTGTTGACTGCATTGCTTCTTAGAAATTGTGGGTCTCCTTCCATATTATAGGTGATGAAATCATCTCCAAAATCTTTCTGTCTCCTGACACGCTTGAAAGATGATTCAGTAACTTCTTCATCACTGACATTTTTAGTTTCTCGCGAAACTGGCTCCTCTGGCGCGTCTGACGTACTAGCATTTTCTGCTATATCTTTGAGCAATAATCTTTTATCTTTGATAAACTTATCCTCAAAGAATTCTGCATCCCGAGCTTCAATGATGGAATTGGTTCCAAGATCAAGGAACCTGCAAGCATCACTATCTTCAGCAAAGCCAAGAAACACACATCTGTTTGCCTTTGGTCCGAGCTTAGGCCTTCTGATATCTGGAACTCGAACATATGCGAGGCACCCCCATACTTTGAGACTATCCAAAGGATCTGGATATCCCAACCATAACTGATGAGAAGTACTATCAGTTTTGGAATAGAGTACTCTATTCAGAATCCAGTTTGTCATCAGCAAAATTTCTCCCTAATAGCATGTAGGTAGATCGGATGTGATTAGCATCGAATTCACCATCTCGGTCAATGTGCGATTCTTCTTTTCTGCAATTCCATTAGATTGCAGAGAATACAGAGTAGTTGTTTCAGCAATGATTACATGCTCCTTGAAATATGTCTCCGACTCCTTAGATCGGTACTCTCCTCCTCTGTTACTCCTGAGTCTTTTCACCTTAAGTCCAAGCTGCTTCTTCACTAGAGTCGGAAACTCGACGAACTTGCTGAAGGCTTCATCTTTAGATTTTAGTAGGTAGACGTGGCAGAAGCGAGAGTGGTCATCAATAAAAGTGATGAAGTACTTCATACCGCCTCGAGTGACGAAGCTCTTGAAATCACAAGTATCTGAGTGAATCAGATCCAATAGGTTGGTGCTCCTTATGACACTTGGAAATGACTTTCTTGTCAGCTTCTCTTGCGCACAGACTTCACACTTATCAGGTTTGTTACCCCTACATTTTGGAAGTAATCCTAACTTCTCCATATGATACGAGTGTATCTTCTCTTCGGAACTTAACGATCCTCATGGGAGCTTGAGGATAGATGATTCTCATGATAACATGATAATAGAGGTGTCAAACAGTACAAGGGAACACAAGAGGAAGCGTGGAACGAGATGACGAGCAGAAGAATCGAAGTATCCAATTTTCAGGTTGAGTCGACTCATGACTGTCATGAGTCAACTCATCGCTGGTTTTTAAGTTTTGTCCAGTTTCTGACGAGTCGACTCATCGATGGTTTCCTGGTTCGTTTGGGTTTCTGTTCACACGAATTCCTGTTGGTTTTGGGTCTGGTTATTTACCAAATTACCATCCATGTTTGTACACCTATATAATGGATTATTTTAGGGTTTCTAAACAATCAGAGAGTTTAATCAAGAGAGATTAAAAGTGTAATTGAGATTTGGAGAGCTTGTTCTTTAATTTTAGAGTGAGATTGTGAGGGATTATAAATTGCATACTCATAATCTAGAGAATGTATTTTTCTTCGCCTAAAACCTGAGTTATTCTTGTGTTCTTATTGTTTTCTCATCTGCCCACCTTTGATAATTCCGCGATCAAATGTGCTCGCACGGTAACTTGTATCACCATGCTAGACAGCTTTCTATAATTCATATGTCCTAGCCTATTGTGCCATAATACCGAGGAGTAAGTAGAAGATGATACTTCATTTACAATTGAGTTGGGTACAATAGTACTGATCTTATACATGCCATCAGTACGATATGCATTGCCAAAATATATTTTCTTAAAAGATAACACAACCTTTCCTCCTTGGAAATCCAGCCTTATACTAGCGTCACACATCAGGCTTCCAGAGACTAAGTTTTTGACAATTAAGGGAACATGTTTCACATCCTTCAATGTGAGTCTTCTCTGAAGAAAAAGCCAGCACCACAGTCCCAGTTCCAAGAACCACAGAATGATCAGCCATTGATACGTTCTCTTTAGTAGCAACACAGGAAGAGAACAAATCTCTGTTGGAGCAAACATGACAGGTAGCACCTGTATCTAACCACTAACCAGAGACTTTGCTGGGAGTTGTCACGTAGAAGAGCATAGCCACACAATTGTCAAGTTGATTAACATTGTGTACCATTCCCTTCTTTGGTGCTTTGCAGTCTTTGGCAAAATGTCCTTACTTCCCACAATTGAAGCATTTGCCACTCTTCTTGAAATCTTTCTTTTGAACATTAAGGTTCTTCAGATTATGATTCTTTTTTTGTTAAAAGACTTCTTTTTCTTAGAAGAACTGATACCCTTATCAGAATTAGTAGCCACCATGTTAGCAGACGCCTTCTGCTTAGCTAGGAGCTCATTCTTGTGCGAGTCTGAATCTCGTTCTCGATCCGAATAAACCTCTTCAAATCAGATAAAGCCACCTGTCTTTTCCTTCTTCGAATGTCCGTGGAGAACGACATCTAAGATGGAGGAAGCTTGTTAACAATTACACCAGAAATGAATGTTTGACAAAGACTGATCTTTTCATCCTTTAGCTTCATAACAAGCTTTTCGAGTTCTTTAACTTGAGGCAAAAGCTCAGTGTCATCTTCAAACTTAAAGTCCAGAAATTTGTCAATGAGGTGAGACTTGGAAAGCTTTCCTTATCCTTGTATTGCTCCTCCAGAGCATTCCAAATTTTCTTTGCAGATGGTTTGCTGGTGTAAGCATCTGTCAGATAATCAGCTAGACAGTTAAGGAGATAACTCCTACAGAAATGATCATCTTTTTCCCAAGAGGCTTCAGACTCTGAATCTTCTTCAAAGTCAGGTTTCTCCTCAGAAACAACATAGTAGATTTTTAGGAGTTGCATCCTAAAAATCACTTTTCAACGCCACGCGTTAAAGTTAGATCCATCAAAGTTTTATAATTTGAGACAGTACAGTCCAAGAGTACTCGCAGGATCCATTAGTAGATCCCAAATATTGCTTTAAGATTGTTAGAAATTGAGGTTAAATCTGGAATTGAACAGTGAAGGATGATGTGCTGTTATTTTAAAATTTTTAATTAACTGTTGTGCGTTTGTGAAACGCTATGCTTAAAGGAATATTTGACCTACTCCGGTGCAAGGATCCCAATGCCAAACTGCTTTCAGGAATAGCAGTACAGTACTCTGGTATGCACCAACCCAGTACTGTCAAGATCTTCTCGATCTATAAGACCTTTCGGTCAAGGCAAAAGATCTCCTCGATCTTAGAACCTTACGGTTCAAAACCTTTCGGTTTCAGGGTTCCTGCGGGCACAGTTTCTGCAGCAACAGCACAACAACAACGTCAATCTGACATTCGTATTCCAAGCTCGCGTGGGTATTTTAACGTTCGTATTCTATATTGACGTTCGTATTCCACGTTCGGGAGAGAGTTTCCAGCTTCCACCTGCCCAAGGACGCTATTTATAGGCCTCTAAGGCCAGCTCAAGAGTCACTAGCAATTAATGTGACTGTTACACAGCTCAAGAGTCACTAGCAATTAATGTGACTGTTACAATTCTCAATGGCAATTAAGATTGTAACATCAATGCATTAAATTGCTCTAATTGCTGTTGTAACTGCTGCATGCATTAACTCTAGAATACGGGGCAATCAATGGACGCGTTGCCACGAAACGCGAGGGTCATGACTCAGCAGATCAGACAAACCTCATTTGATAAACGAACGTCGTCAAACAGGCGAACCTCGTATGACAGACGAACCTTGTCGAACGAGTGAACATCGTCAAACAGTCAAACTTCGTATGACAAACGAACCTCGTCGATCGAGCGAACCTCGTCAAACAGGCGAACCCCGTATGACAGACGAACCTCGTCAAACAAGCAAACCTCATATGATAGACGAACCTCGTCAAACAGGTGAACCTCGTATGACAGACGAACCTCGTCGAACGAGCGAACCTTATCAAACTACGAGAACGCTAGAGTCATCCTCGTGCGAACACGTAGTTCGTCCGCATGCTGCGAAGCAACCTGCGAGGCAACCTCCGTGTCGGCCATAGTAGTAGCCAACGTGGCGCCACCTCGCCCCGATGCCTCCGTGCGAAGTAAAAAATGCACCTAACAAAGCACCACTTAGCGCCTCAGCCTGATTAGCCCCGATCCTTGGCCCACGGCCCACGACCCACTATAACTTATAAGGGATTAATTCAAATAAAATATTTCTCGGCTTGCCGTTGGCAAGCCTCGAACAAGGGACCTTTTGAAATACCAAATCATAAACTTTCCACTAGGTTACTAAGCATTTATGAAAAATATCTGTAGTTAATATATATATAGTTTGAAAACTCATTTTTTGGAAAGCGGTTTGGACCAAAAAATCCAACAATTGTTTCATCTTATTTTAGGAGATTTTATTTATTTAATAGGGATTAGTAATTTGATATCTTATCCTTTTAGATATTTTGTTAGATATTTGGTTATATTGATTTTTAGTTTTATTAGATAAGATTTCAAGGATTTAATGCTATATTTAGTATTAAGTTTTTGTGTTACAAGTAAGATGTATTCCTCCATTAAGGACTAAATATTTGATGAATGAAAATTATAGGATTTGAAATCTTTTTTGAAGCATGTGAGTTGCTTTAGGTGTGACGACATCATTTCCTAGGTTAGATATGTGTGTGAAGCCGGTCTATCCAAGTTATCACTTATTTTTATTTCATTTTTTGTTTCTCTCCCTTAAAAATAGTAAAAAGGAAAGTTATTGGTCATCCAAGGTTACTATCCATGGGTATTGTTCACGATAATGTTTATCTGAACTTTTTTAGGGAGCAAAACTTGTGTCCACTTAAGTGGACATCCACTAAACTTTTTAACCCTTAGATGTTTCCTAGGGATCCTTGCATGATATGAAGTGACTTTTTATATGTTAAATGAGTGGATATAAAGTTTGGTGGACACACTATTCACTATCCACTTAAGTTGACACAAGTTCTACTCCTTTTTTAGGAGCATTCACCATTAAGACCCCTGGAGAGAAATTAAAAGACCTATAAGCCTAACTATAATATAGACAATAAAATAATCATTTTCTTTTATTAATCTCTTGGGAGAATAAATATTACAATATCCTTGGTTACTATTTTGATTATGGTAAGCTGTGCCGGAAGAAACTAGGCATCGGCTCCGTTGACCGTATGAATAAATAACTCTGTTTTCAATGTAGAACAGTAAGATTGGACTAGTCCATCTTGAGTTCGTTGATGAATGAGGCTTCTTGAAATGAAGAATGAACTTGAAATACATATTATATATGTTCTTTTTTGTTCTAAATAAGATATGTTATCCTCTATGAGGAATAGACATTGATGAATAAAAAATTGAGTTTGATAATTCTTTCTTGAGCATCTAAGGTGCTCTTTCGCATGTGATATGCCGCTTTGGACTATTGATGTCACGCCCTAAAACTACAGCAGAAATTCATACACAGTTTATGCAACAGCAGCGACCCTTGCACAAGATAAATCCCGTGCACGAGTCAAGCCTGACACTTATATCACGTACCTCAACTCAAAACATACACAAAAGCATGCTAAAGATAGTAGCTCAAAACATAATCGTTACTTACATTCCACAGCCCTTACCGTTATAGATATTTACAGCACAAAACACTCTTTTGGCTGAACATATCACCACTGGAGGCGAGTTTCCAAATAAGAACTTCTTAACCATGCCGACAATTAAAATTTTGGATTATCACTTTTCTAACTCAGATCTGAAAAAAATTGAAAAACAACGAAGTGAGCTAAAGCTCAGTGAGAACATCTCCCACTAGAGTTCCTAAATATTTAACAAATAATAATAATGATTCCCCAAAATAGTGAATTATAAACTTGGTGTTTGTGGAAAAATTTGTAATAAAAAAAATAATGAAAGAATCGTATTTGATTTATTCTCTCTAACTGCTTAGAAAAAGAATGATTACAACTCTCTCAATCTCGATTACAATTGGATTTCCTGATTACAAAAGAGAGGAGAATGATCTGGATTCTCCTCTTTGTTTAATTCTAGGTTCTTCACAGTGGTGATGGAGTGCCTCCCTCGAATGCTCGCATCGAGTTTGCTCTCCGTTGACGATCCGCACGTCTTGATTCACTGGAACGATATCTCCTCCTTACGATTTGACGCTGTGGAGAACTCGCAAAGTAAGTTTGAAACTCTGGACGAGTTGATAACTCAGATCGAGTTTAGAAACTCAGAACGAGTTTAAACTCTATAACAGAGTTGATTTGAACCGAAAATCGGTTAATAAGCCAAGGATGAAAGCTCCAAGGAATGCTCCAGAGATTGAGCGAAGACCCCCCTTTTTTTTGATCTCCAGATCCGAGAAATCTCTAAGATCCGAAGATGATCTGCTCAAGAGGTTGCCGATCTCTCCTTTTGCGATCTGTTTTTGATGCAAAAAGTCGATCCCCCTTTGCTGCTAAGTCTAAGATCCCAAAAGCCAGCTCTCGACCGAATCTCCCTCCGCTGATGAGACAAAATCTGATCCCTTAACTCAATTGAGTTTCTCGTATTTATATGGGATTAAGGGTGATAACTGTCCCCTTAATCCGCTCCTAAGTAGGGCGTAAATCCCTCAAATCTTGGGGGGAAAACGGTTCCTGGAACTGTTCGGTTTTGTTTGAACGAGTCAAACGCCGAAAATGGCGTTCTGGGCCCGAACTCTGCGTTTTTAGACTAAAAACGCGTGTTTGAACGAGTCAAACGCCGAAAATGGCGTTCTGGGCCCGAACTCTGCGTTTTTAGACTAAAAACGCAGAGTTGGGCCTATTTTGGGTGGCTGAACGCACAGGCCGCGATGCGTTGTAAATCTGAAACGCAGAGTTGGGACCCAAAGATGAACTCTGCGTTTTGGACCTGAGATGCAGAGTTGGAACACAGAGATGAACTCTGTGTTTTGGACCTGAGACGCAGAGTTGGGACGCCGAGTTGGAACACAGAGATGAATTTTGCGTTTTGGACCTAAGACGCAGAGTTGGAACACAGAGATGAACTCTGCGTTTTGGCTCTGGAATATAGCCACGACCTCTGCGTTTCGAGTTTGGAACGCAGCCCCGACCTCTGCGTTTTGAGTTTGGAACGCAGCCAAGACCTCCGCGTTTTGAGTTTAGAACACAGGCACGACCTCTGCGTTTTGAATCTTGGATGCAGAGGTGAGCCTTAGGTGGGCTCAGTGAGCTTTAGGCTAAGTCCGATGTTCTGACGAAGTCCAGTCTTGTAGACGGACTTCAGAACATAACTTGCTGCGAAGAACAGGTCATAACTTTCAAACCGTAAGTCGGAATTGGACGAATTATATATAAAAATCGGCTATCTCGACGAGACGGAGCCGACCAAACCAACCCCATAGGGTTCGATTTGCTCCGTTAGTTTTGCCAAATTCCTTACGGTTTGAGAGATATCTGCGTTGTGATATGCAGAGACCGTCAATTTGTAGTCTCTTTTGCTAGAGCGTTGCAAAGATCGTCACCTTATAACCTTCGTCTTGGCTCCTTGAAAATATGAGAGTCATCAGATTGTAACTCCCGATGTTGATTGTGAAGGCTGTTGAATTAGAGCTTTCATTAGTTGTTATGAAGGTCGTTAGATTGTAACCTTCCTCGTTCTACGTGAAAGTCTTCAAATTGTAACCTTCTGGAAGTCGTCAGATTGTAATTTCAATCATCGGTGTTTGATAGGGATTGGCTATCTGTTATGATTTTTAGACAGCCTACACTTGGCATGGAATATCTCAGAAAAATAGCAAAATATGGTCCAAGAATAACATGTTATTTCTATATTCAAGAAAGAAAGTGCAAGTTAATTATATTGTACTGTATTCTAAAATCATGGTAACATATTCCAAAATCAAACTTTCTTTGAAAACAAGTAATTACTAAGAAAGAAAACGAGCTATTAAATTTGTGAATTGTGAAAATCCAAAATATCATTATTTCTTTGAAATCACACAGCACATCTCACTATCACTGCCACGTGATGTGAACTCTAGATGTGGCTCTTACGGGCTTTAGAGGTGGCTCCCACCGCATCCACACAGTGTAGCACTTAACCCCGTATAGCACTTAGCTCCACACTCCCGACTGGCAACCACTCAAATCTCAAAATCACAAATCTTAATGAGAAATTTATGAATTGTAAAAATCACCTTATAAGTCACACTAAGGTTATGATTTATAGCCCAGTAGCATGAGAATGCGTAAAACCATCACATAACAGATAATTCCTGGGAATCGAATGTACCTAACACTGTTATAGGTTACTGGCCAAATATAGAGGGTCCAGAATAAATTACAGAAGGGCCAATTACAGAAGGGCCCAATAAAGGTTTATTCACCATATGGCGGGCAAAAACACATCACTTCATAGTGGACTTTCTGAGAGTTCGAAAACATCAAGAATTACTTGTTAAATAGCTTGATTTCGGAAACACATCATTTGTCAAATTATTTGATTTCAAAACACATCACTTATCAATTTGCTTGTTTCCAAAGTCACAATCACTTGTCAAATCATTTTATTTCAAAACAAGTCATTTGCGCCAAAAATATTATTGATAGGTTCACTTACCAAAATTACAAATACTTTAAATTGAGTGGACGAGCTTAAAATCTCATTATCTCAATTAAAATAGTTTATGAATTTCACTTTACTCTATTTTTTTATCAAACATTAAGTCACAAAAACTTTGAATTCACAAACTGTTACGACACCTTCAAATTACTTTTTTTTTCAAAAGCTTTCTAATAAGCATTATTCACAATTAATTGAGTTTTCATGAAACCAAAACCTCTAATAACATTTTATGTGAAATCCAATTTACCTTTAAATATCTTGTATGAAATCAAATCATAGTATACGTTATGCCATAATAAAAATAGATCGGATCACATTTAACTTTATATATGTTATGGTGTTCACTCACCCAAGATACGAATATTTACAAAATGATACAATGAGAATCCTAGCAAAACAAACTCAACCCTTTGGTCGACTCCCACAGTCGTCTCTCGGCCTTAGGGGAAGAAAAGCTCTAGGTAACTCTCAAGAGTTTTTCTAGGCATACGATTCATCAGTCGAATTTCAAGCCCTTGGCTCTTTATCAATGTAAGCCCAAGGCACAATATATGATCGAATCCTCCAATGCAACTGGACCATCATAGCTAATCACAAGACCTTAGTACCTTATCAGGGATAAACCCACGACACAATCACAAAGGCCTCGGCCCCCACCAACTCATCAAGCCAACTCTCTTGAGTCGACACCAAAGGCACGAGATATCCCGACCTCCCATACGAGTTGACAACTTTACATCGACTCGAGAGACGATTATTAGCTAAGACGAGATGACATTCTAACCAGTCGGACAGGCCGATATTCCTAAGTCGACGCGAAAGGCGGAATCAGTCGACCCTTCATAACCGAGACGACTCCTCAAGAGTCCGCCCGACCACTTACTTGGCTGTTTGCTCGACCAGAAGTTCACTCGACTACCTAGTCGACAAACCACAAGGACGACTCAAAGATTGACGCATCTCTGCCAAGAGGATAAGATCAAACTGAGTTTCCCTTCGGATATACACTAGCTCTTTAATCGACGACACAACACTGATTGGCCCCATCAAGACCATGGCTCTGACAATTCTCGTGACTTAGCAGCTAGCCTGCTCATACTTCACTCATAAGTTGCTTCTCGGATATTACGAAGACGTCCTCTCCCATATCAACGTGACTTCCCCTCCAGTCGCCAGCCGACACTTGTAAAGCGATGGATGATTTAGTATGACCACGTGCCTTCTGCCACGATATCAATCACTTTTCAAAAAATGCGGAGACACCCTCTCTCGTGACGAAGTAAATTCCTATCCAGTCGTCAGTCGATACATGTAGAGAAAAGGATGACTCACCTTCCGGCTCACACTTTGTCACCGCCATTTACATGGACGAAGTGACCAATCTGTCGGGGGATCCTCTTCATATACAAATGCTATTCGCCATAGCGGGAGGGAGAGGTTCGCAATCTCAAACCCCCTAAAGCATAGATGACACAAAAATAAGAACACACAGTTCTTCGTTCAGACAGAGGAGCTCACGTAGATCCTCTGGGCATATACCTTGCCACCTTAAGAACCACATCGGCTCTTAACCTTCCACTTCCCCACTTAAATTTCACTAACTTTACCGTCGAAGGAACCACGGGGGAACCAGTCACCGTCCTCTCACGGGTTCTTCTTGTCTGTGCAGCGCGACCATCAAGCCCTCGTTCAAGAACCAAACATAAAGTTGAAGAAGGGAGCGGGCCCTCTATCATCCTTCATCATTCCACAACCATCCTCTTCTGGATTATTCTGTTTGATATTGAGTATCAACAATATATATACAAAATAATAAACTATTTGTTTTTTTGAGCATAAAATGAATTTAAATATAACACTTATGCAAATTTCGTATAAAAAATACTAGTGGGAAATGAACTCACCTCCAATACGTATAGCTTCCTCAAACTCTATTTTCCAAATATCAACCTGAACCTATATATAAATATAAGACTAATATTAATTCAGGATAAGTACATATTATAGGATAATCACTGCAAGGATTTCAATCATATTCAAGTATGCTCAAATAATAATTAGCTATAAATAAGCTACACGTAGGCTTCTTCTCTTTAGCAATTTACCTAACTTCATTCTTAAGTAAGTTTAAATTTTCTGGGTCTGGTTGCAATTTATTGAACAACAGAGCCCTCATGAATATTTCTATTCCTTTTTATCTTTGGACCCATATACAAACTAAAAATTCTTTAGGGGTCTCAAAACAATTTGGCTATTTAATTAAAATTCCCTTTCCTCTCTTATTTATCTTTCTTCTTCACGTTCCTCTTCTTCCTCTCTGTTTTTTTCCTTTCCTGTTTATTGGGGTCGTCGACGACCCCCCGTCGGCAGTCAGGTAAGTTCTCTCTCTTCTATTTTTTTTCAATTTCAAAAACCTAAAATAAAAGAAGAAATAGGAGGGAAAATTTTCTACCTTTGGCTTCCTGTTTTTATTTTCCTCTTCTTCTTCTTCTCCTTCTCTTCTTTTTCTATTTTTTTTTTGTTAACCCTAATTTATCCCCCTTTCCTCCCCTTTTATACTATTAGGAGGTGGTGAAAGAAAAGTTACCGCCATTGGTGAGGCGGTGGGGAACAGTGTCATTTTTAATTATTTTTATTTTTATTTATTTTTTGTTTGGGGCTGTTACACTCTCCCCACATAATAAAAAGTTTCATCCTAGAAACTTAATATACCCTAATCTCCAAAGAGCTCAGGACATTTCTCTCGCATAGAATCTTCAGTTTCCCAAGTAGCTTCTCTTTCTGAATGGTTCTTCCATTGTACTTTTACATATTTGATGATACGACGCTTAAGTACTTGTTACTTAGAATCCACAAGACGCTCAGTTTCTTCTCATAAGTCAAATCAGGTTTGAGCTTCACTGGAGATAATTCAATTATCTCTTTTGGATCTCGGGTGAACTTTTGCAGCATCGATACGTGAAAATACTTTATGTATTCTAGATAGAGATGGCGTTAACGCTAATTTATACGTCACTGGACCAACCCTTTCCAGAATCTCAAAAGGGCTAACAAATCTCGGGCTTAACTTTCTTGGGATTCCAAATTGTTCCACTCCTCGGGTAGGAGAAACATTTAAGAAAACATGATCGCCCACCCGAAAATCCAATTCTCTTCTTTTCGGTCAGCATAATTCTTCTGACGACTTTTTGCAGTGCGAAAACGTTCCCGAACTAATTAAATTTTATCAATTATTTGTACTAATTCTGGTTCGAGAAGTCTTCTTTTTCCAACATCGTCCCAATAGATAGGAGACCTACACTTTCTTCCACAAAAAAGTTCATATGGTGCCATCTGAATACTAGTTTGATAGCTGTTAGTGTATGCAAACTCGGCCAAAGGTAAATAATCTTCCCAAAACTATTTCATTTCCAGTACACAACATCTCAGCATATCTTCTAGTGTTTGAATTGTCTGTTCTGATTAGCCATCTGTCTGTGGATGGTAAGTTGAGCTGAAATTTAGTTTAGTCTGTAGGGCTCTATGCATATTTTCTAGTATTCTAATATGAACCTAGGATCTCGGTCAGAAACTATTCATATTGGTACACCATGCAATCTCACTATCTCATTAATGTATATTTTAGTCATCTTTTCTAATGAATATTTTATATTGATAGGTAAAAAGTGTGCTGATTTAGTCAGTCGGTCAACAATCACCCATATCACATCGTTCTTCTATAAAGTCTTGGGAAGGCCAGTGATAAAATTCATGGTGATCTTTTTCCATTTTCAGATTGGTATATTCAAATTTTAGACTAAACCAACTGGTCTTTGGTGTTTATCCTTTACTTGTTGGCAAGTAAGACATTCCGCAACATAAGTAGTAATTTTTTTTCTTCATATTATTCCACCAATAGATTTCCTTTAGGTCTTTATACATCTTTGTTGATCCAAGATGCATAATATACAGAGAATGGTGTGCCTCTTTTAGAATCTTCTTCTTTATCTCTGGTATATCAGGCACACAAAGTCTATTTCCAAACCTAAATGACTCATCTTCATGTATTTTAAATTCTTTTCGAGTGCCTTCTTCCACATCTTCCTTTATCTTCACTAGTTAGAGGATCCTTTTGTTGGTTTGCTTTAACTTTATCTACCAAAGAAGGTTGTATCACCATATTTACTAAGTTAACTCTAATTTGGCGAACTCTAATTTCAATTCCATTAAGATCCAACTCCTCCAATATCTTTCTTTGAGAAGTAAATAAATATGTTAGATTGCATGAATTCTTGCAACTCAAAGCATCAGCAACAACATTTGCCTTGCCGGGGTGACCATTGATGGTAATGTCAGCTCCAACCATCTTCTTTGTCGCAATTTAACTCCTTTTGAGTGAATATATATTTCAAACTCCTGTGGTTAGTGTATATTTCGTAATGTATACCATATAAATAATGTCTCCCAATTTTGAGAACAAATACTACCACCGCTAATTCCAGGTCATGAGTGGGATAGTTTTGCTCATAAGGCTTTAACTGCCTTGAAGCATATGCTATGACTTTTCCATTTTGCATAAGAACACATCACGGTCCTCTTCTAGATGCATCACTATAGATAGTAAAGCTTATATCTCCGAAGGGTAATACAAGTATTGGAGCAGACACTAATCAATTTTTTAACTCTTAAAAGCTTTTCTCACATTCATCTGATCAGAGGAATTTAACCCCTCTTTGGGTAAGACGAGTCAGAGATGAGGCAATACAAGAAAATCCTTCTATAAATTTTCTATAATAGCCAGCCATACCAAGAAAACTACAAATCTCTGTCAAATGTGACATCCCACTGACAGCGACATTTGCAAAAAAATAAGTCTCACATCGGCGGGAGAATGAGAAATTAAAGAATTATATAGTGAAAGCTAAAGACTCAAGGGTAACATCAGCTAGTCGATTTTGGCAGTGGTTTGAGCCAAACAGTGTGTTACACTCAGTGAGTCCCACAGCTTGCATGCGCCAACGGACCCGCGGGGACGGGGCATAACAAATGGTATCAGAGCAAGTTGCTAGCCGAAAGTGTGGAGCTAAGTTTTATGCAGGACGAAGTGCTACACCGTGTTGCGGTGGAAGTCACCTCTAGAGCCCGTAGGAGCCACATCTAGAGTCCACATCCCCTGGTGGTGATACTAGAATGTGTTAATTGTCATGCCGCGACGAGGACGTCACCTTTGTAAGGTGGGGTAAATGTGGCATCCCACTGAAAGCAACATTTGCACAAGTTAGCATGTTTAGAAGACATGAATTGGGGATTATGGATTCAATTATGTTTATCAATTCTTTGGCACAAGGTTCTGCATGAAGAGTTACTATCATTAACATGTTTCCATTAAGGAATTGACAATGTTGTCAAATTCGCACGCCTCACTGTGCCTCATGTGCCTTGCGATGCAGGGCAGTGGCGAAAACGCCCAACATATAATGCGACAGTCCATTTTGCGCCTCGAAAGTGCTCTAGATAGAGGCTCTTCGCCTAGGGTGCATGGAAGACATAACCTCATATTTTTATTATTTAGGATCTCAATCGTATCTTTGTGTACGATAGTCCATATCCAAAAAAGAAAAGTAAATCTATTAGGCCATTTTACTAGAATGACTGAGGATTCAAACCCGTTCTCTTTTATGATTTAATTTTTCTTCGATATTAGTCCTAGTTTGACTTGTAATTTGGAAAATTATGAGCTTTGTTATTATGTTGGATGTGTCAGCATTGTAAGTTAAGACCTTATTTTGTTATTTGCTAGTACACATTATTTATAGTGACATATTTTTTATGTGAAAATTCATAAACATTTCCTTCCATGCTCGATTATCTGTCTTGATAAATCATGTGGTGCGCGCCTCAATTCACTCGGGCACATGCACTGCATTGTGCCTTGCACGTGTGTGCAAAGGGACTTTGCGCCCTGCATCGCGCATAGATAACACTTGGCATTCAAGGCAACAATCCTGTTTTACTGGTGTTTTGAAGAGGTTTGGAATCTTATGCAGCACAATCTAATAAACAGCCAAAATGAAAAATCAAAACATTGTAACCTTGCAACACTAATAAAGATGTTTTTTCCAGGACAAATAGTGAGGACCAATAGGGTTAAAAAGTAACTGGTTCGGATAGTGAAATCAAGAAACTTCTTCGTCATTTCCATTAGGGGTGCTAAACCGTATCCATATATGAGAAAATATCCGTAACCATATCTGATAGGACACAAATATGGTTACTCAAATCTGTAACTGATAGGATATGGTTATGGTATCCGAATCCATATCCAAAATATCTAGATACATATTAGTCATACTGTTACAATAGTTTTAATTATTAGATTATGGATTAAAAGTTAATTTTAGTGACCAAGATGTCTAATCTAACTTTTCAGATATAATGAACATATTAATGAACTCTTATATTTTTTCAAGGCAATATAGTTTTCTCATCTTCGTTTTATATCTACATGCATATCATCTTATATATCTGCACATATATCCATATCTATACACGGTTTTAGCGGATATGAATATGAATTCTCTTTATCGAGATATATCTGTATCTATATTCGTATCCAAGATGGGTAAGCGTATATTGATATGGTAAGTATCATATCGGAGCTGTATCCAGACCGAATATCCCCTACTCTCCACTCAAAGGGAAAACTTTATAGTTAAAGACAGAGAAACTTTACAGAAAGAAAACTTGAGAAAATCTTCAAAATATCATAGTCGTTGACCCTGAATATCGTTGTCATCAAATATCAAACATAGTGATGGGCTATTGGAGAAAGGCAACACTCCAGAAAACTTTATTATTCAATAAATTAATTTATTCATTTCTCACTTTCAAGCAACAACATTCTAACAAATTATAAGTATACAAGACTGTGAAACTAATCTCACCTTACCATCCTTAGTAATGCATCTTAAACAAGCATAAAGCAGATTTGTACAAAGATAGCTCCAGAAATTAAGTATCAAAATCGATGTCCCAGAATGTTGTAGTTATCATCAAATATCAAGCAAGCTGATGGTTCGTTGGGGAAAGAGCAACAGTTCGTAGAAGGACTACACAAGACACTAATAAAAGTAACCTTACTTTATCATCCCTAACAATTCAATCTACTAGGTGCCAATCCAGGAATACCGTACGTACAGCATCAGATGAGACAGACAATGTAAATGAAAATAGGGTCAAGAGCATTTTGGTCATCGAAATTGAGTGTCAGAACCATTCAGTATGTATGGATTTGGTCTAGCAAATGCAAACAAGGGGATTAATTTAATCCCTCAATGAAAGAAAATACTTATATTTATATATATATATATATAGATATATATACGATTAAATATGTTCGAGTCATGACTCAATTAAAGGTTAAATAATTTTGAGTCGATTTAGAATCAAGCAGATAAGTGTAGACACTTGAGCAAAATTAGGTGAAAGAATATGTTGGGATCTAATGACATAGTCGTCCTTCAAACTACATATACGTGGATCGTATGAAGCTTCATCTAAGTACTAGTTTCTGTAACTGCAATGTGGCTTCAAACAAATTCAGTAGACATTGTATAAGGCCTCATAGAATGAGATTTCCTGGTAATTAAACCAATGTGCATGAGATAGTCGTACGTAACATTTCTCTTCCTTTCCTTCCAAGACAGAAAAGCATATAAATATGTATATACAAGCTCGTATTAGAACAGCTACCCATTCGGAAAAAGAATTACAAAAATTCCTATACAATTAGTCCTGTTGATCCTTAGAAAATTACGGAAGAACCGGCTAAACCAATTCAAATTCTACATGAGCGCAATTAAATGCAGATGTCCACTACGATCTAAAGACAAATAGAGGGACTTAACTGTTCCAATGTCAAAAAAGTTGCAATAAGCTCTTTACTTATCCTACTAAGAGAAAAATGTTAAAGTTTCACATCTATCGCTAAAGACTGAAGCGTGACTTCCATTTCACTTGCACTCAAAATCTCTAACTCTACAAGATCACGTTTAATCATTCATCAATGCTATGAAGCAATCAGTTCAGAACTGTAAATCCGAATTTAGAAAAAAAGGTTAAGTTTAGCACTCAAAATAAACACAGTTGCAAAATAAATATACTTATTCTGATAAAAATATTCAATATGAAAATCTTGTTGGTAGTAGGATAAGCTTTCCTTCAAAGCTACCCAAATATTCATATACTATTACCAATATAACAGTGAAATATCCAAGCCTCAGTTTTAATTCTGCAGTCTATTGATTCACTATACACATAGAGTTACCAAACTATATATGAATTTTCACAAGGATGTAAGTCAGATGATAAAGCCAAAGACACATGATTTACACCTGTCTCAAATTAAAAAAAACAGAAATGTGAATTCAAGATCTAGACAAATCTTTGCTTTACCTAAATGTCAGCGATTACATTGTAAATTTTTTCTTTGTTTACTTCCAGGTTTTTTTACTGGTGTTCTGGATGTAACACAAACTTTCAATTTGGAAGATGAATAAAATTTTAATTCATTGACCAAAAAAATCTGAGCTATTTTATGTAATGATACCCTCTTCATAGTTCTCTTAAATGCGCGCCTTGTGGGGTTTAAATTTGAGTTTCTCTGCACTGAAAAAATTCTTTTACCATATCAAAAGTATGAAAATTGGTAAAGATTGGGCATTCTAATTTATCTTCTTAACATACTTTCATAGTTTAAATGCCTTGTCATGAGGTCAAATTTTGCATTTGTTTTCAGAAAAATATGTCAAATGCGTGTTAGGTGGTATTTTGACCTAACATGTTTTGATGTCACCTTAAAATCTAATTAATTACACATCGCAAGTTTGAATATGTGATAAAGAGTTGAGGATTATAGTTGTATACTCTAAAAGGAGAATGGAAAATCCGAACATGGCTTTTGCCAATGCGTGAGTGAAATTGTGAAATAGAAAATATAGAATGTTCTAATTTGTGTTAGGTTTAATTTCTGCATTGGATCGTGCATGTTCTACCTAAGTGTGACTCTATTTATGCCTCCCTAATGTGCATAAACATACATATGCAGATAAAGTTAAAGAATATATTCGGTATACAAATCATACTTCCATTTACATTTGAACATGTAAATATCAGTCACAAGTTAGATACTTGTTCTCAGTCCAACGAACAACAATAATTTTCATGCATTCATCCATGTGCACCTTATGGGTCTTATGAATATCGGGTATAAATTTAAAGGTAGATACATGTATAAAAATATGTTGGCATCTAATGACTTAATTATCCTTTTAGCTACATATATGAGGATATAAGAAAATCTGAATAACTAGGATTTCATATATAAGTACAATGAAATTTTCATACAAATCCAGTTATGATGGGCACGGCACAAGGCCTCATAAAGTGAACTTTCCTTAAATATCAAAATTCGATCGACCAAGGTGCATCAGATAGTCATTAATACATAATTCACCTATTTCTTTTCCCTTCAAGACTAAAATTTTGAACCAGACAAAAAACGCATAAACAACATTGACCCCCTTGTGATTGTCTTTTTGGTTGAAAAAAAAAATCTAATATGAACACATAATCCTGAGTTGACGCTTTGCAACTGAGTTCAATATTATCTCTTTCAAAGTCAAGTTGCAACAAACTCTTACTTGTGCTTGTAGGAGAAAAATGTTGAAGTTTTACGTCACATTTACTTGGTAAGGACTCAAATGCATGTAGCTTTCATATGTATTGCTCTTGACACTCTAAATCTACCAAGTCATGATAAACAAGTGTTAAAGAATTCACCAATGTTATTGTTGATGTTAATAATCACACAGATAATGTAGTTTCTTCCTGCACAAATAGCAACTCATAAAAGGACGGGGACTAGTTCCTCCATTGTTCTTCCGACGATCAAGTCAGTTATGAACTTGAGTGGGAAAGTGATGAACTGTGTGAATTATTAAGTGTAGTGGAGTGGAGAAGAATTCTGAGAGATTGTTTACCCTGATATTTTGAAATAGTTTTCCTTTTTATAGCCAAGCAAGAGGGGTAGTCTAGTCTTTTTAGTCGAG
Organism: Asparagus officinalis; assembly: GCF_001876935.1. NCBI lineage: Eukaryota > Viridiplantae > Streptophyta > Magnoliopsida > Asparagales > Asparagaceae > Asparagus > Asparagus officinalis. The sequence goes on along the minus strand of NC_033798.1, from coordinate 127,735,589 downwards.
CCTGAGCTGGCGGCTGAGTCAGCATCTACTTTACATGTGTCGATCGTGGATCGACAATGTGATGGGTGCGGTCATTTCACTATTAATGAGATGAGATGGTTGGCGCACAAAGCTAGCATGGTCCGATGTGTCAAAAATAGTGCAGGGGATGGAGAAATGATGGCGCATGTCAAGCATTTAATGTGATGCAGACACGTTATCAGTGAGGAAGGTTCAAGGTTAAAATCGTCATTTGGCTTGTAGCGAGGGGTGTCGAGAAGTAACGCCTTTCGAGTCGACCCTACAATATGTCGAATAACTAGTCAAGTGGGCTCATTTCAAGTCATATTCGACAAGAGGACAGACAAGTACCGTCCTTCGAGCCGATCTAAGAAGATATCGACTCGGCGAGTCGGCTAAGTCGGGATTTTGGTGGTCCTGACCGTCAATTTGATTTGAGCGGTGCATGTAGGGGGACATTGGGGGACATTTGTCCATTACTGGCAAATGGCCATACTTAGCGACTAAAAATACCATAACAATTACAAAGCTAGAAATTCAAACTCGTTAATTTGAACTTACAAAAGGTTCTGTTTTGACACTTAGTCAAACAATAAACATAACGGCTAAATAACTATTTTTTTCATAAATACATACAATTTGAAAATGTTGATGGGCAACCGCATAAGTCCACATTCATGTCTACTAAATTAACTAAAACGTCATTTCATCATATACTATTGTTGATGTTTGTTATCTAACAGGAAATTTATTTATGGATTATGGGGGGGATTAGGGTTCTCAAACTTCTTCAGATGTCTTGTTCTTGAGCCCCATCCTACACATGAAGAACGTGTAAGAGGTCGGAGTTGAGATCTCCAGTGGTTCCTCCGATGGTCAATTTAGTATAAAGCTTGAGCGGAGAAGATGAATATGAGGGAGTTCTTTAGGGCAGAATTTGCTTACCCGAAGCAGCAAACAACACTCCCCTTTTATAGTCAATCTAAAAGAGCAAAAGTGTAACTTAGACCGAGTCAAATTGGCGGCTTCGTTAGCATCTACTTTACGAGTATCGGCAGCTGAGGGGGCTAAGTCACCTAGTTATTTAATGTGATGGTGACTCAGCGTGCGTGATACTAATGAGGTCTGATGATTCATAAAGAGTTTCGAGGCTAGAGTAATGATGATTCTGATTATGCATTTAATATGATGGCTATCAATTTTTGGTGGGGGGCTCGAGGATGTATGGCCTTCCTACTTGTCTTTCTAGAGGTCGACAAATACCATCTATTTACTCGATCTTGCGAGTTGTCGGCTTAGAAGGGTCAAGTGCTCAAGAAGACGCGGGGTCGGTTTGAATAGTAGGCCGAGTGAGGATGTTTCTCATCTCGAACAAGCAAGGGAGCCGACAAATACCACATTTCTAGTTGGCCTCCCTAGTTGTCCACCTGGCTTTCGACCTGTTTGGAAAAGTCAGTTCATGCTGCTTAAGTCGATCCTAGTCACGATGAGATCGAACTGAGGGAAAAGTCGGTTCACACTGCTTAAGTCGCTCCTAGTCATGATGAGATCGAACTGAGGATTAGTAAGCAAAAGACATCTGTTGATTCTAGAGAGAGGATTAATACTTAGGTTATTTACGGGACATAACTACTATCAAGAGGGGTGGACCCATGTACCAAACTGTTGTCACATGACACTAGTTTAGTATTGGATCCCCGGGATCTGCCCCCAAATTCCCAGTATACCCTATTCCCTTCCTCTCTCGATAATTTTCTGCCATAAAAAATGGAATAAAACACACTCTGCCTAGCGTATCATCTCCATTTCAATCAACTCGCCAGTCGTCAAAGAGTCGTCGGAGAGCCTTTGGCACTTCCTCCAAAGCTCCTCTTTCGACTCCAACCTCCTTTGTCAATCCTCCTACTTCGCTGCCAATTCTAGAAGCCCACAACCTTGTCCTCCTCCATTTCTGAAGACCCATCAACCTCGCTTCTCTTCCTTCTCCAGCATCATGCGGCTCGTAAAGTGCGTTGCTGATTTTTTTTTCCATAATTCTATGTTGAGAATTCATGGTTTTTTAAGGAGTTTTAAAATTGAGATTGTTTGATTTCATTATAGATTTGGCTTTCTCATCATCGTCGATTAGCAGTTGCGATTTTAATCAAAGGGTTTTGGTTGGAAGTGATCAAGGTAACAAATTTTGTTATTAGTTTAAGCAATTTTGGGTTTTTGTTTTATTAAATAAGTTTGAATTAGTAGCAGATAACAAAGTTTGGACTTTTTAATAAAGAAGCTAACTTACATATTGCCAAGATTTAAGATCATCGATGGTAAAAAAACTGTAGAATCAAGATCAAATTAATGTATTAGTGCATGTTTTACCTAGTTAATATTTGTATTTAATTATCTAGTTATTATTAATGTGTTTTAACCTAGAGCGCTGTTTTAAGAAATTGAGTCATGACTCTGGTCCTTCATTGTCTCATTCTGTAAAGAAGCATCACATGCTCAAGAGACTATACCTAGTGCCGTCGGTGGTCCTATTTCAAATGTTAGTCCTCAAAACTCTCATGCAAGACTTGAGGTGAATGCTCTTCCCACTGATATTGAGGAGCAACCAATAATTGAAAGTTATCAAGTAAATGATTGGCATGTAGTAAGGAAAGCATATCTTCAAAAAGGTCCTTGTCGACCTCACAATCATAATCTTCGATGAATTGAATTTGGGGAAAGATGTGTCGCTTTAGTGTCTCTTGGTTTGATGAATTTCCATGTTTGTAGGAATATATTGTCAAAAAAGATGCCACTTTTTATTTGTGTTGTTTATTTAAATCTACAATTGAAAGTAAATATGGAGTAAATTCTTTAGTTAATAGAGGATTTAAGGGTTGGAACAAGAAAGCTCGGTTGGAAATTTATGCGGAAAATGTGGTAGTGCACACAATTATCAAAATTTAATGAAACAATCTCAATCCATCCAATACGCTCTCGGTAGGCAAACATATCAAATTAAGAGTGATTATAGAATATGTTCGGATGCATTTATTCATTTTGTCAGATTCCTATTAAGACAAGGGCTATCTTTTCTGGTCATTATGAACATGAAGACTCAATAAATATGAGAAATTTTTTTGAACTTTTGCAATTTTATGCGGATTGAAATGAGAAAGTGGGTAGTGTTGCGTTATCAAATGTTCCTAGAAATCATATAATATTGTTGCTCCTCCCATTCAAAAAGATATTGTACACTTTTTTTTTTGGTCAATGAACTTAAATTTTATTCATTTCCCAAATTGAAACATTTTGAAGAACATCAAAGAACCAGGAAACCTGGAAACTCAAAAGGAAGATTACAAGCTATCAAGTATCTCTTTCATATGTACATGTATATCCTCATTCTGAACCTTTGAAAAAACTACAAGTTTGATGTCTCTAAAAATCTGAACAGGTTGTCTTTCTTTAGCATGAAAAATTCTCTGATTCCTCTCTTTCCAAATCATATAAAGTGCAATGGAGATACACATCCTTTTCAACTTCTGCATAGGGCTTTGACCTCTCAAATTATGAGAGTACCAGTTCAAGATCAATCTCCAAACACAAGACCTCCATCTATATCTCAACCAGTCCATTAGCATATTCCAGATTTCAGCTAAAAATTGTCACTCAAAAAAAACATGGTCCCTTATCTCCAACTGATGACCATTACATAAAACACACTGAATCTGATTTGTGCTCAAAATACTCATTCGGCACAATCTATCCTTGGTGAGAAGTCTTGCATGACAAGCTAGCCATAATAGAAAAGAATGCTTAGGATATAGGAAGCCATCCCAAACAGTTTTTGCCCAGGCAACTTCATTTGCAGGCTGCACAAGTGTCTTATATACTGAAGACAACTGAAGCTTATCACCAATGCAACATTCAGTTAACATATTCTTTGTATTATCAGCATTACCAAACTTATTCAGCAACATGTCTCTCACTTTAAGGAGCTGCCTCCACATCCATGAATCATTAGCCTTTGATTGAATTGCTCATATGCTTTGATTTTTCAGATAGTTACCATGTATCCACTTGATCCATAGGTCTTTTTTGAGATGAATCATCCACAGGAGCTTTGTAGCAGCAACATAGTTCCAAAACTTAGCTGAAAAAATCCCCAAACCCCCTTGTTCTTTCCTTTGACAGACAGCTTCCCAATTCACCAAATGAAGTTTTCGTCCCCACAGAAATTCTGAGCACATTTTGTCGATTTTCTCTAAAACTTTTATTGGCAATATGTAATTGCTAAGCCAGTAAGTTTGAATGCCCAGAATAATAAATTTGATCAATTCAAGTCTACCGGCATAAGTCAGACATTTCTTTTGTTGCCAGGATTGAAATTGATTGCTGATTTTTCCAATAAGGCTAGAGCAGTCAATGTATGAGAGTCTTTTTGCATTCAGTGGTAAGCCTAGATATTTCATAGGTAGCACTCCCTCAGGGAATTTTAGATAATTGCATATCTGATCTTTAAGGCTATTATTAACTCCACTCAAGTAAACAGAGCACTTGCTGGAATTAGCTTCCAAACCAGAGACTTGTCCAAACTCTTGAAGGCATGTAAAATTTTTTCCAATAGAGTCCATATCAGCTTTACAAAACAGTAGCAAGTCATCAGCAAAGATTAAATGGTTAATCTTCAATCTGTAACATTTCGGGTGGAATTTGAACGAAGAATCATCTTTTAGAGTATTGAGCTTTCTAGATAAACATTTCGGGTGGAATTTGAACGAAGAATCATCTTTTAGAGTATTGAGCTTTCTAGATAGGTATTCCATACCAATGACAAAAAGATAGGGGGAGAGTGGATCCCCTTATCTCAGTCCTCTTGCACCATGAAAGTAACCATGCAGTCCACCATTTAATGATAAGGAGAATTTAGGAGTGGAAATGCATTCCATGATCCAACAAATCATGTTATTAGGAAAGCCTAATCCAATCAACATACTCCTTATGAAAACCCAACTAATAGTGTCGAAAGCCTTCTTTAAATCAACATTTAGCATAGCTCTAGGAGAGTTATTTTTCCTACCATAGTGCTTAATAAGATCATGAGCCAACAAGAAGTTACTAGAAATGAGTCTCCCCTTTACAAAAGAACATTGTGCATCATTAATCAGATAGCCATGATTTTTTGCACCCTAGTAGCAATGACTTTAGAAATGATCTTATAAATGACATTGCAACAAGATATAAGCCGATAATCAGCAGCTGACATATGATTGAGCACCTTGGGAATAAGAGTAATAGATGTGTTATTAAGGGAACCCAAAAGTGTACCTGAGTGAAAGAATTCCTCAACTACTAGAAATAGATCCTCATTGATAACACTCCATGCAGATTTGAAGAAGTAAGCATTGAAGTCATCAGGTCCAGGAGCCTTGCTGTCAGGCATTGAGAATAATGCTTGTTTGATCTCTTCCCTAGATACAGGAGAACTTAGAGCATGCTGTTGAGCATAAGTTAAAGTAGGACCATTAGAGATTATATTAGAATCAACAATTGAATTGGCATTAGAATATCCCAGTAGCTTCTTGTAGTAATCAATGAGTTCTGATGCAATTCCAGGCAAGTCAGAAATTCTAGACCCATCTGCAGTGTAAATTGGTATAATTCTGTTCTGGTGCCTCCTAGATTTCATAACTGAGTGAAAGAAATGAGAGCCCTTATCAGAATGAGGACCCCATTTGATATTTGCTTTTTGCCTCAAAAATGAATTTTCATTTTCCAATAATACAGCATATTTCTGGACCCCATTTGATATTTGCTTTTTGCCTCAAAAATGAATTTTCATTTTCCAATAATACAGCATATTTCTTAGTGCACTCTTTCTCCTTTGAAATCAAAAAAAAATGAATTTTCATTTTCCAATAATACAGCATATTTCTTAGTGCACTCTTTCTCCTTTGAAATCAAAACGACATTAAAAAGATCTTTGCCCAGTTTGGATTGGATATCCAATAGTTCAGTTTGAGTTCTTAGAACTTGCTGGTATATGTTCATGTAATTCTTTCTGTTGAGGTCCTTAAGAGCATGCTTGAGGCTTTTGAGTTTTGAATAGAATCTGTACATATTATACCCCCTGACATTGTGATTCCAAGCTAACCTCACCACTTCTAAAAAGTCAGGATGTTTAGCCCACATATTGAAAATTTTAAAAGGCTTTTTACCTTCAAAAATGTCATCACCAATAGTGATTAGTCCAGGGGAGTGATCGGAGTAAAGGGGCATCAAATATTCCACTTGACTTGTAGTATAATGGTGAATCCAATCTTGATTGACCAAGTATCTGTCTAACCTGCTCCATACTCTTGTTTCAGCATCCTGCTTATTACTCCATGTGAAAAAACACCCAGTAATTTTAATGTGACTCAGTTGACTAGATGAGATAAAATCTTAAAAGTCTTCATTTCCAGCACCAGAAGCACCTCCAATTTTTTCATCTCCATTTACAATAGTATTAAAATCCCCACCCACAAACCATGGGCAGTCAACACTCCTTTTGAAAGTTAATAGATCTTCCCAAAGAGTTTTCCTTTCATCATTCAGGTTGTGAGCATAAACTGCAGTGAAAAGGCATGACAATTTGTCATCCTTAGATTTTATAGCACATGTGATATATTGATCAGAGGATTTGACCTCTTGAACTGAAAGCATTTCACTATCCCATAGTACCCATATTCTAGCATTATTTGCCAATTGCTTATTTGATATCCACTTCCACTCTTTTGCAATTTTCTTGCCAATAAATTGCAATTTCTTATCCCAGCAATTTTAGTTTCTAAGAGGACTAGAAAAGAAATATTGTACTCTTGAATAAATTTTTTTACTATTCCATGTTTAGAGGATTTGTTAAACCCCCTAACATTCCAAATAGCTAAGTGTATTATTGATAAGTATCCCCTCTATCAGCATTAGAGGGATCCAAATCAAAAATTTGGTGACCAAGAATAGAAAATTGAGAGGCTTCGACTGATGTTCCAGGATCACTCATAATAGGTCTTTTTGCAGTGTTAGCTCTAGTGACAAAAGTAAATCCACTTGAATTAATAGGAGGAAGCAAGAGTAAGCTTTCTGTTTCACTTTCTCGACTTGATTGAAATCTGTGCATGTTTTCCCAGTCTGTAGAGAAACAGGAAAATTCTGTGCATGTTTTTCCAGCAGTGCATGTTTTACAGGAGCTGTATCAATTAGAACATTCTCAGATTCTTTAGCAATTGATCCTTGAAAATTTAGCACCACATCCTTATCAGAAAAGATACCCCTCTCTACAGCCTCCCTCACTTCATTAGCAACACTGGAAGGTTTATTAACAGGCTCCCTCACTTCATTAGAAACACTAGGTACAGGTTTATTAACAGGCACCCACACTCTTTTTGGAACATGTTTCCTGTCGTGCTGAGAATCATGTCCTACACTATTGTAAAAAGAGCACCATCTTGGTTTGAACTCATAAACCACCTTTTGATGATAACTTTTACCATCCGGACCTTGAATTTCAATTTGATCAGGTAGTGGTTCTTTAAAAGGCAAATCAACTTCCAACAAAACCCTTGCATAACTCAATCTTTGTCTTGAGGCAGTTAGCTTATCAGTAGCAATAGGACATCCAATCAAACTAGCAATCTTACTAATTCCAGTGGAACTCCACAAATTCAACCTTAGGTTAGGAAATTGCACCCATATGGGGTACTTTTGGTCTTGTAGTTTCTCTATGTCCATATCAATTGTCCATGGCTTTAAAACAAGAGGACGTGAGCCAAAGAACTAAGGACCACCTTCCAATATCCCTCTCATACTGCTCTCATTTTGGAATTCAAACAGGAATATACCTTGCTTAATCAAAAATACTTTAGGGAGAGAAATTTTACCCCAAAGCTTTGTAACATAGGACTCCATAGATTTATACTTAACATTCATCCCAATTACATGTCCAATTAGAGCAAAATTCCAGAAATTTTCCCCTTCTCTCCATTCATCCTCATTGAATAAAACAGTATTTCCTTGGGAAGAAGGAACAAATTTTAGTGATAAACCTCTTCCAGCTTGTCTATTATCTGAAAATAAACTGACGAAAGATTTCTTAACCCCTGACACTTCATTATCAATAATTTTGACCTCGTCATCTTTAATTTCCATGCTCTTATTCTTATTTTGAGAAATTTTAACAGATTTTCCTGGCACTTCATTATCAGTAACTTTGACCTCTTCAACTATATTTTCCAGGCTCATATTCTTATCTTGAGTAATTTCAACAGATTTACCTTTAAAGATTCCTTCAAGATTTGGATTAGCATGATTGATCTTATTCTGATCTAGAAAAGGAGTTTGAAACTCATCACAAGAATCCACAACAAAATCAAATTCATCAAATTCTTCAACATCATCAGCCCAGGAGTGAGGAGATTTACTGAGAATCGGACAGAGGATTTGATCTTGCTAGAATCTCAGATAACAACACCTTCTTCTTTGCTCTCTTAGGCCCTGTGCTCTCCATTTCTCTACTGAGAGGATTCATTGTTACATCCGAATCAACATCCGATACAGTAGAAGTTTCAGCTCCAGAGCCAGCAGAGATTCTAGACGATGAAGGATAAGAGAAGAGAGAATCTCGCAGCTCTAAGTTCAGAGTTCCCTTGCTAGCGCTCTTCTTCTTCCTCGATTTCGCCATTCAAATCTAGGCGGAGGCGCAGGTTAGCAGAGAAATCGCCTGCTATAATGCACCTTCAGACCTCCACTTTATTATCTTTGCTCCACTCCACACGTTGCCGGCACCGGCGCTTCTCTAACGTATCACCAGGTCGGTAATGTCTATGAGGTGCTGGTTAGTGTGTTGACATTCGCACTTTAGATATTGTACACGTTGCTGCAAAAGAAACATGCAAGTGCAGATGATGATAATCAATGTTACATTAAACGTTGGACGCTTCTAGACATCGGACTTGGCGCCCAGCGCTTAGTCGCCTAAGCAGGTGTCTAAGCGGTTTCTGGGTGGCTTTTTTCTTTTTTCTTTTTTTAATTATGATACTTGAAGATAAATATATATATATATATATACTCAATCAAAGAAGCATAAATACTAAAATACCAACACTATTAACTAAATTGCTTGGTTTACCAATTACAATAGCTCTTTGTATGTTTATACTTCTCAACTCAAATAATAAGTTCATCTCAATAGTAAAAAACTCATTCTCAACTCAAATTACTGTTAACTTATAAGTTACTGTTAAGTTTAAGTTAACAATAAACTTAAACTTAAGTTTACTGTTAACTAAAATATTATTAACTTAAGTTTACTGTTTACTTAAACTTAAGTTTACTGTTTACTTAAACTTAAGTTTACTGTTTACTTAAACTTAAGTTTACCATCAACAAAAAACTTAATATTAACTTAAAGTTAAACTTAAGTTTACTGTTAGCTTAAACTTACGTTTAACTTAAACTTAAACTTAAACTTAAGTTTACTTTTAACTTACCCTTCTTAAGTTTAAGTTACTATTGTTAACTAACGTAAATAGATATTTAAGAAATACAATTTACCTTGTTAGTAGTTACAGAGATCAGGGGAGCTCGGCAATATTAAAGAATGCGCTAGGTAGACTAGGGGTTCGAGCGAGCGCCTAGCGCCTAGACCCCTGGGCGTACGTCTAGACAGCACCTAGACCCCTGGGCGTACGTCTAGGCAGTGCCTAGACCCCTGGGCGTACGCCTAGGCAACATCTAGACGTTTGACTATTTTTAAATTATTGAATTATAATAATTGATAAAAATATGTATTAAATTCATATAAAGTTTTCAAAAAAAGATAGCAATCTTAGTTCCATAATAAATCATGCATACTTAGATACTAAATAGCCAAAATAAAAATTAACAATGCTAGAGCCTAAGATGTTTTTTTTATTTTTAATTACAATAATTGATAGTGAATGTCACCGTTATAGAAAGCTTAGATGTCGGATTGGTGTCTAGGCGGATTTTTTTCTTCATTTAAGTGATGATCGATGAGGTTTTGCTGAAGGTCGGAGGAGGTAGTGGAGGTGTTCATATTTGGAGATTAATAGAGTTTATAGGACGTGTAGGCTACAACACATAAAGTCACAACTAAGGCCTACAAGGTGTAATCCACGTAAGCAGACAATGCTCCCCCTAAACACTCGTAAAATCTAGGTGGGTAGCCTAAATACCGTCTAGGCGCTAGGCGCTAGTTAGACGGTCTATGTACCGCCTAGGTCTAGGCGTACGCCTAAGCGGACTAGGTGGAGGTTTTTTAAAAAAGTGATGATAATTATTTTGGTGTTTTAGTGGATGGATCTGTTGTGCGTCATATAAAGAGCAAATGGTTGTGACTTTGTGTTATATTGATGATAGAGTATTTGTCCAGGAGAATTTTATTAGAATTGTTCATGTGATATATACTTCAGCTTGTCACTTATAGTAGCACTTGATTCTTTGCTTGCAGAACATGGATAAGCTCATCAAGAATAAGCTCATCAAGAATATACGGACAAGATTATGATGAGGTTAGTAATATGCAAGGGGAATCTAATGGTTTCAAGATTTTAATTATGAAAGTGAGTAAATCGGCATATTCTATCCATTGCTATGCTCATCAAATGCAACAAACATTCATAGATGTTGTAAAGAACTATTTTGACATTAATGATTTCTTTGATGTGTTTTGCTCATTTGTTGAATGTGGTTGGAGGTTCTTGTAAAACTTTGAAATAAAATTAGAGAGAAAGAAGCGGAATAAATAGCTGAATCATTATATAATGATGATCTTGAAAATGGTCGATGATTGAATCAAGAAATGACTCTTAAAATGCCCGGTGATACTCGTTGGACATCTCATTATGGGGCACTATTGAATTTGATGGCTATGTACTCTTTAGGTGTTCCAGTACATGAAGATATTGAAAGCTATGGTATATATCAACATCAAAGAGGAGAAGCACATCGTCTTTTAGAACTATTAGAGACATTTAATTTTGTTTTTTTGGTTACATTTGATGTTCAAAATATTAGAGATCACAAATGAGTTTGAATTTGGCTTTGAAAAAAAGATGAAGACATTATAAACCAACACGCAAATACTAGTATTCAATGCCTCAAAGAGCAAGGAATGCCTACTTATTCCATAGAAGTCCTCGTGTTGGACTATAATCCATTTCAGTCCTCGTGTTGGACATTTGCCACTTATTCCATGAATTTGGAAACCACAGTATATAGTCCCTGTATCGGACACATTTCTTAACCCTGCGTATGACTTTCTCATAGGAGTTTATGACATGACATATAAGTAGATTTTGACATGATGATCATGTAAGTAATAACATGATACTCATGTAGGCTATGTTATGACACTGTAGTGATGCTCTGATATTTGTTGTATTTCTTTTATTTCTGTTCCTGTATTAGAACCTCGGGTTTGGTGGTTAGGGGTTTACAATTTGAGATATAAGGTATATACATGAGGGTTTCCTTGTTTGGATTATTTCGCTCGACGTACCTATTCTCATGTTGTAAATTTCTAAATACTAAAACCCTCTTTAGTGAGATCAATGATTTTTAGATCTATTACGTATTATCTGTATTTTCTTACACAACGAGCCATGTTCCCTTGGGGTTGGTTGTAATGTTACTCGCTAGCGCTTTGACGCTCGTTGTCCCTCCCCCTTTCAGGTAACGAGCCAGGAGCCCGGAGAGTCGCAGGTTGATGGCGATGTATTTTAGCTTCAGTCGTCTATTTAGTTATATATATTTTCTTTTGGAGTTCCATAATAGGCTTTTGTTTAGACATTTGAGCCTTGTTCTAGAAGTGGTAAAGGCCGTGTGCCTTATTTCTTTTTGTCAGATATTTGTATTTGAGACTTGTGGAGTATTCCAGTTTATCTACTCAGACCTTGACTATGTATTTCAGTATGTTGGATGATGAGATACTTATGTGATTATTATTATTTCATCAGTATTTCTTGTATTATCTTTTATTTGCTTTTGTACCTACACATGTTGTTGACTCTACTAGATAGATGTTAATTATGATGGTAAAACATGTTAGCGACGGTTAAATATATAGCGACGGAAAATACCGTCGTCAAAAAATTATACATAAATGACGGATTATCTGTCGCTATATAACCGTCGCTGATATTTAGCGACGGATTAGTCGTCGCTAAATGTGGCTTTACCTACCCTGATAATAGTGACGGCTTTTTAGCGACGTAATTTATATTTTTTCGTCGCTAAAACAATTAGCGACAAATTTTTGACTTTTGGCGACAGATTTGTCCGTCACCAATAGTCCCCTTTGCAGTAGTGCCAGGGGCATCACAGAGGCGGAGAATTGTGAAACCGCGTGTGTGAAGAGATGAAACAACATGTGGGGACCACCACATTTTGTTTGGAACAAACTCCAAGTGTGAACACGTGAATGAAGGTGTGGGAGGAAATTTGGAAACCAGCGGTTTGAAGAGGATTGTCCAGCGGTTTGCATGATGGCCCACCCAAAGACCCGGTTACAATTGCTATAAATAATAGCAAAGAGTCCCTAGGGTTCGGTGCAGGGAGTTAATTGGTGAGAGGAGATTTGGCTGCGCGGCTTTGTTTGTTGCTCTTTTGCAGCTGCAGGTGAAGAGCACAGAGGAGCAAGGCAGCGTGCAAGGCTTTTTGGCAGGGTCTTGGACTACGTGCAATAGGATAAATAGATACTTTTTGGTTGCAGTGGCTTTCTCTTTGAGAGAGTATTTGTATGGGGGATTTGAGAGTTTGTGTGAGGGTTTAGATTGAGTGATTGTAAACCCTACTTGTATTCTCTCCCTCTATTAGTAGATCTCCCCCCTCCTTGCCCCGTGGACGTAGGCTATTTACCGAACCACGTAAAATTTGTGTTCTTGCTGTGATTTGTAATAGCTTGTAGGTTCCCTCGACGTGCAGTCCTAGAGCTGACGAGAGGAAGAGCTGATATCTCACTTTGATGAGATATCTGGCTTTTGGTTCTTGTTTCCTTTGAGAAACGGGAATTTTATTGTGATCTAATCTCTTGTTGTGCACCTTGCGCACCGGAGGTGCTACCGAAATTTTCGCTGCACACAACACCAAGTGCATAACAATCAAAGAGATATAAAGAGAGCCTTCCAAGTACATAACAATCAAAGAGATATAAAGAGAGATTAGAGAGAGAGAGAGAGAGAGAGAGAGAGAGAGAGAGAGGGTGGAGAGGGAGTGTGTGTGTGTAGAGAGAGGGAAGGAGAGAGGAGAGAAAGCGCAGAGGGTGAGAGACTGAGAGAGAGGGCAAAAACAGTGAGGAAGAGACAAAGAGAGAGGATGTGTATGTGTGTGTGTATGTAGAGAGAGGAGAGACGGAGCCTTACCGGCGGAGAGTGAACTAGAGGGGAGAAAGGCGAGCATCAAATTGTAAAGTCAAGGTTTTTGTGGGATCAATTGTGATTTTTGAAGTAAAGGGAGAGCTTTATTTGATATTTGTATCCTGTTGATAACCCAAAACCAAACCCTGACCAACACTAAACCCAGAAAAATCCAATATCGACAAATATTACAGATATATGATATCAGCCGATATTGCGGATACTAGTCAACATATAAAAAAAATCCTAAAAATTAAAAAATGCTATAAACTTGTTAATATTTTTGTGGGCTGCTGTTGAACCCGATATTAAAAAATGATTTCTTTGATGTGTTTTGCTCATTTGTTGAATGTGGTTGGAGGTTCTTGCAAAACTTTGAGATAAAATTAGAGAGAAAGAAGCGGAACGAATAGTTGAATCATTATATAATGATGATCTTGAAAGTGGTCGATGACTGAATCAAGAAATGACTCTTAAATTGCCCGGTGATACTCGTTGGAGATCTCATTATGGGGAACTATTGAATTTGATGACTATGTACTCTTCAGGTGTTCCAACACATGAAGATATTGAAAGCTATGGTACATATCAACATCAAAGAGGAGAAGCACATCGTCTTTTGGAACTATTAGAGACATTTAATTTTTTTTTTTTTTGTCACATTTGATGTTCAAAATATTAGAGATCACAAATGAGTTTGAATTTGGCTTTGAAAAAAAAAGATGAAGATATCGTTCCATGACAATTGTTAAAGTCAGTAAGAAAAGATTGTAAAAAATGAGAGATGATGGGAATTTCTTCTAAATAAAGTCCATTTATGTAACAAGCATGACATTCTTATTCCAAATATGGAAGATGCATGGCTAAAGGAAGATGGCGGGAAACTTCGAAAGCCACCAATCTACATTGTTATCAAGTTGATCTATGCTAGCTATTTAGTGATAAATGCACAACGAAAAGAGCTTAACGCCTCGTTTGGTACGCGGGAATGGACAGACTTGGGAATGGAATGGAAGAAGGAATGGAATGGATTGCATGTGGGAATGGAATGGTCATTCTCATTCTCTTGTTTGGGTGCGTTCGTAGAATGAAGCTAGAATGAAAATCTCATTCTCATTCCCATGTTTGGTATCACTAGTACACAAGTGAGAATGAAATCTCATTTTCTAATAATGCCATTACAACAACATAGATTTTTAATAAGATAAAAAAATAAACATTAATGATAATAACTAAATAATTTTATATACGCATATGTTATATTAATCTAGGTATGTGTTATACTAATGCTCGTGTTATCCATCAGGTGTATGTTTCGTTTATATTTTTTAAACAATACTCGCTATTTCTTAGTCTTAAAAATTAAAGAAAAAAAAAGATTATCGTATCTTTCATAGGTCCAAAAAAAAAGAATGATATCCACAATCCACAGTTCTAGATATATAAATTAACTTATTTGATAAAGTATCAAAATCACTCAATTCATAATAGCAAAAATCCATAAAACAATACCAACTAAAATAATAAGTTTCGAAATAGCAAAATGATATACTAGACTAAATTGTCAATCTAAAATTGTCCACTTGCATAGCGGCTCACCCAAACATTCTTTATTATTAATATGGATCGATATAATTGAAAAATACCTAACTAGTTTTTGATTCTCACTTGAATGGGAATGACCATTCCTTATCTTCTCACTTGGAATGCTCATTCCCACAAATAGTGGGAATGATCATTCCTAGGGAATGGTCATTCCAACATCTAAAATATAGGTGTGTTTGGTATGAGGGAATGAGAAGTGTGAATTGCATTTCATTCCTCCTCATTCCCGCGTACCAAACGAGGCGTAATAGTCATTTCAGTGAGGTGAGCAAGATGTTGCTTCTTTGTGTTGATTGCTTGATCCCAGTGATTCATTCGGTTCTTATAATGTGGAGAAGTTGCTTAAAATAACTATTATGTCCTTGCAAATTTTCTAATGCTGAGATCTTAACTTAAGAATCAACTAGACATTCTCTATTGTTAATGTGCATAGAGATACAAGGTTTGCTAATATGAAGGGTTTAGGTGATTTTTCAAGGAAGATGGTGGAGACCAAGAAGTGTAATGCATATCATTTATCGTATTTGCTTTTGAAGATGGCGTTGATTTTACCTGTGACTACGACAACCATGGAAAGAGTTTTTTCTGCAATGAAGTCGATAGAATAAATTGTGAAATAACATGAGTGATAATTAACTCAATGATTGCTTAGTGACATATATTGAGAAAGATATATTTGATAATATTACTAATGATGCGGTCATGTACCTTTTCCAAAATATGAAAACTCATCGGTGACAATTATAAATTTTTTAACTATTAATTGTATAGTGACACCACTTTCTAGAAACATTGCATCCGCTGCCAACTATCATAACATAACAATACATTTTTGGCACTTTATTGTTTCCTAGTTCCAAGATTGCTTATAAGTGTACAGCTAGGAAACCATACTATATACAGATTTTCACAAGGATGTTTGTCACATGGTGAAGCCATAGGTGGAGGAATTAATACCCAAGTCTCCAATAAAAACTAGTTATGTGAATCTGAAATCTATAATAAAGATTAATCTTTGTTTCATGAAAATACCAAAAATCATATTCTTAGACTACATAAGAGAATATTACAATTCTACTATAATACAGCTTCTATCCACGGCTTCCATTCTATCATAGTAAATTTTAGTTTTCTTTATTATCGATAAACCAATGGTTCAGGCCTTTTCTTAAAAACAAAAGTTATAATTTTTAAGGAAGCAATCTTGAGAACAATGATTCATTAGCGTGTACTACTACTGATTATAAGATGTGCTTGGTAACAAATCATCCTCACACTTAAAAAGGGTTTACTTCTACAGATTACACTTAAAATTTGAGCACCAATTTAGAAGAAAAATATTACGCAGGTGAAATAAGAAGGCAAATATCAACTTTAGTTAGCCTTTGAATTGTTTCTGATTTTGGAGAGGCTAGGGACAAATTACCCATATTTCTAAAAAGGGATTATTCTGCAAATCAAACTTAAATTGGACAAAGGAAACAAGCCAAGGGGGTGTTAGTCAGTGAGAACAATTTTGATAGAAGTGGAAATTTTTTTGTTATGGGATAATTTATTAATGTGGGGTATTTTAATGGGATAATTGGGAGTAACTTTCTAAAACATGATATTTTAGTGGGACAATTATTAGTATAATTGAGGACAACTTTCAGAAATCAATAATCATATAAATCATGTATTTTGATGATAAGACTACTACTTATACATTTTTAAACTTATTATTATTATTATTATTAATTATTTACTTTAGTGTTAATTAATCTTGAAGAACTATTAGATAGACTATAAGATATTATTATTAAAATAATAGTTTGTAACTTTTTGATTTTTTTTGGAATTATTATGTAATATAAATTAAAAACATAGTTTTTTCCTTTTTTTTCTCTTTCTTTTTCAATCTACCAGACATCATTCCATCATCTCTCAATTTTAATTAATTTTTAATAAAACTTGAATATTGTAATTTTTAAATTTAAATTAATTATACAATTAAAATATTTAATAAAAAGTAAAAAAAAATAACATTAAATAGAAGGGATCAGTAAGAAGAGATGTGATCTAATTTTATGGTGTGGTT
This sequence comes from Asparagus officinalis, assembly GCF_001876935.1. Taxonomy (NCBI): domain Eukaryota; kingdom Viridiplantae; phylum Streptophyta; class Magnoliopsida; order Asparagales; family Asparagaceae; genus Asparagus; species Asparagus officinalis. The sequence continues at coordinate 127,718,516 of NC_033798.1, read as the reverse complement.
TGAAGATGATGGAGAAATAAAATATGAAAAATAAAAAAGTTCTAGTTTTTTATCGTGTAGTTCTCGCTTAAAACTTGGAACAATTTGAGAGACTAGAACTATCTTTTTTCTATATAAATTTGATAAAAGTTGGATAATTTTTTACAATTATCCTAGTTTTACTTTTTATCCAATTCTTATTGACTAACACTATATAATTTTATCCTAGTTCTAGTTCTAATATGGACTAACACTATAAAAAATTGTCCCACAAATTATCCTAGTTCAAATTTTGAGTTCTACTTGACTAACCCCACCTAAAGGAACATTTATGAGTAAAAATCTATGCGTACAGTTGGCTACCTAGCAACTGATTGAACCCATTATAAACCAACAAACGCAAATACTAGTATTCAATGCCTCAAAGAGCAAAGGACATAGAATAATAGCTCGTATACTTTAAAATATAAGAGAGGGTTTTCAAATTTCAAGTACATACCTGACATCAGGAATTAAAGAGCAAAAGCTTTTCCTTCTTTATCTTTTATCTCTGATCTAATTTTTTGACCAGCAAGAAAAGAGCCCCTCTCTCCTGATTCAGTTTCTGCAATAAAATAACCCAAGAAAAATAGAAACAATAAGGGCCAGCAGTTCTATAGCTTTGTATTTTCATAAATAGAAATAAGAAGGGGCTCAGGGTTTGACACTTAATTAAAGGTCAATCGAAGCATTATCATCCTTCATCAGTGCATTATTCCATAAACAATAAAAAACATTCAGACCCATTAGCTGCCAAAGAGAGAAAGAGAACTAAAAAAGAGCAAAGAAAGGGCAACGGAGCATTTCTCAATCTGAGATGATGGAGATGCAAAGCCAAAAATGGGTTAAAAGGAGGGTAAACTCTGTATCCTATGATATTGGAGGGGTGAGTACAAAAGGAAAGATGAAACCCAATAAAGAAATTTAAAAAATAAGGGAAAAGACAAGTGTAACTAGGAGAAGATGAAAGAAGGTACTGGAAGAATAGTGAAGCAGCAGCGATTTTTTGTCATGATCGCACACAATCCAGATAAAAGTAGTACCTTATATAAATTTTCCCATTAATTTTTTCTCCAAATTTTTGTTTGACCACCAAAATTTGAATTGGGGCTCAAATTGAAGATTTGAGAGGAACCAATAAACAAATACTGAGATTTGATGAACCATTTGGCAATGAAGTATGAATTGGGGGACTAATATGCAATTACCCCTAAAAGAACAGATAGGAACAACCTTCTGGAGAGACATTAAGAGACCTCCTAGCCTATAAACATAATTTAGGCACTCTTAAAAGATTCTTTTTCAAACTTGCTCGCATACAAATCAAAAAAATAAGATGTAAACACATCTCCTTGCAGCAAACAAAAAAATAAAAAATAAAAATAAATAAAAAATAAAAATAAATAAAAAATAAAAATCCAAACACACTCCCATGCATTTTGTGTCAAGAAATAGCTAAATAGACACATTTCATTGTTATGATAAGAGGGGTGCTCAAAGTGATTGAAGGTGACAAATATCATGAAGTAAGCAAGTAGTGAGTTATTTATACCAAACATTTTTTAATTGTATGGCTAAGTCCAAGCTCCTGGTCTCTGCAAAAAGGGGAAAAGAAAAAAAAGAATTTCAAATCCATCAATTTGAGTATGAAGAACTTGGCAAATCCTATACTTGTTGCTTTCTGTAGATCTTCATACTCACAAAAATATTCAAGAGATGTCTTAAAAATAAATTTTATTACACCAAATATACGAAGTGGTAAGAGCTGAGAATTATATATTTGCACTCTAACTTGCAACTATAGATGTAGGACGAGTGCCCTTTTCATGAGCCGAAACTTAAACTATTTTACACAATGCGGCCTTTTCTAGTTCTCTTTATCTGTGTGGGATTTAAATCTAAGTTGCTCTACACCAGATATCACTATATCAAAACTTGAAGTTCTGTTGAAGATTGAGCACTATACTTTATACTCAAAATACTCCCACAGGAGATTTTTATGGGCCAAAATTTGCATTATTTTCCACAACAATCATTGTCTAAATATTGGATAACGGATAACTATCAAACGGCCAAGATCCATCTAGGATTGTGAAAATCAGTGATACATTGAGAATATGTAGTAAATTTCGGGGCGCCACATCAAATAATATTCATAAATAATATGGCTAAATATGTAATCTAAATGTATTTAATGGTTTCTAAACATAAGAAATTACATCTTGATATATATATTTAGGATGACTAACAAATTGTAAAAACTTGCTCCTGGATTGCACTATGAAGCCTTCCAAGTGCATAACAATCAAAGAGATATAAAGAGAGATTAGAGAGAGAGAGAGAGAGAGAGAGAGAGAGAGAGAGAGAGAGATTAGAGAGCTAGAGACATAGAGAGGGTGTGTGTGTGTAGAGAGAGGGAAGGAGAAAGGAGAGAAAGCGCAGAGGGTGAGAGACACAGAGAGAGGGCAAAGACAGTGAGGAAGAGACTAAGAGAGGGGATGTGTATGTGTGTGTGTATGTAGAGAGAGGAGAGACGGAGCCTTACCGGCGGGGAGTGAACTAGAGGGGAGAAAGGCGAGCACCAAATTGTAAAGGTAAGGTTTTTGTGGGATCAATTGTGATTTTTGAAGTAAAGGGAGAGCTTTATTTGATATCCGTATCGAGTTGATAACCCTAAACCAAACCCTGACCAACACTAAACCCAGAAAAATCCAATATCGACAAATATTACAGATATATGATATCAGCCGATATTGCGGATACCAGTCAACATATAAAAAAATCCTAAAAATTAAAAAATGCTATAAACTTGTTAATATTTTTGTGGCCTGCTGTTGAACCCGATATATCGATATATTGGCCCATATATCAATATATCAGCCGATATTTTATACCCTGACAATAATACATTTTTAAAATTATACAGGAATTCCAAATATGAGATAGGAGTTAAGAATTATAATTTTATAGTCTAAAAAGGAGAGGAGACGATATTAGCATAACTAATTGGCCTAGCGCTTGAAGAAAGCTGTTAAATAGAAATACAGAGCCATCTAATTCATGTTAGGTTTAATTTCTGGGTCAAATCATGCATGTCTCTAGCCAAGTCAAGCTCTACTCACGTGTCCCTCTAAATACACGAACATACATATTAACATCCCAGCAAGTTTAAATACATAAATTAACATATAATATCATACTTGTATTAATATTGTCGTGGACACATGCATAAGTGCATGCACACACACACATGCACAAATGAATGTTGGTAGGAGTTCAACGTGTATATACAATACCGGTCACAAGTTAGTATAGTTATTCTCAATCCCCAAGTGAACAAAAATAATTTTCATGCACTCATCCATAGAAGTGAACCTCATCAGTGTTCTAGAGCCTAGAGAATTCAAAATTAGATCCAGGTATGAAAATATGCGTATGTAATGACTTATTGCCTTTCAAATATAAGAGAAAGGAACAAAATCTGGACAAGTACTGATTCTTGTTAATTATTAACATGAAGTTTCAAACAAATATGCAATATGGTTGTGATGAGAATTATACAAGCCTCACAAAGTGAAAATTCCCTAAACTTTCGGAATTTGATTGACCAGGGTGCATCAGAGAGTCATTGGTTTACACTATGTCTTCATTTCCTTTCAAGACATGAATCTGAATCAGATAAGCCTGAACAACACTGACATGGAGTTCCTTAGGTGCAGCTTCAACACTATTGGCAAAAAGCTTCCTCAGAAACCTAAAAGATCGGCACATTTAGTCCTAGTTGACGCTCAAAAGCTTCCCTGAATACTTGCAATCCAATTTAATATTCTCTAAGAAAACATCTGCATGCAGATGTTCGCAACAATGCGAAAGACAAACCTCAAGAAACTATCTGCCTCAAACTCAATGCTTCAATATTGAACATAGCATAGGAAACTCAAAAACATAATTTTCATATCTCTTGCACTTGAAATATCCAAATCTACAAGGTCACGACAAACAAGTTTGGCGGTAGTTTAGCACATACAATGAATACAGCACAAATAACTGAGTTCAACTAAAACAAACGGTATGCAAATCGATCTACTTGGTAACCGCCATAAGCTACATTAAAGGTGCTAAACTCATATCATCATGTACCATCCACCTGTCAGTAAAACTTACAGCCCTGAGTTTCATTCCTCTATCGTCTTAATTATGTGCGCACAGCTAGCTAGCTTTATGATTCCTCACGCCTGATCTTTTTTTCTTTAAGGAGACGGGCTTTTAGGACGAAGTTTAATTAATTAGCCTTGCATAATTATTAAAGGGTCTATTCTACAAATTACACTTAAATGAAGCAAAAAACACAAAATCGCGAAACACAACTGGTCATTAGCTACTGGCTTCCCAATTACTAACCGCTAAATACAAAGGTAATCACAAAGCAAAATACATGGAATAATAGAATATATTCTAAGAAACAAAAGTGGGTTTCGAGTGAGAAGGCAAATTAAGAAAGTACCTGAGATTAATTTCCATGTAAGGGAAGATAACCAAAGCTTTGGCCTCTCTGTCTTTTTTACTTGTGATGATCCGCTTAATTTCTTCGATTAAAAAAAAAAACCGTTCCTGCACCTAAGAAAACAGAAAGAGGAAACGGCTTGCGGTTGAAAAACTCTCCATCTCCATACCTTTTTCTTTGCCAATGGTTGCTGTTTCTCGATCCCCACGTGCAGACCCTAACATAGAAAGGATCATAAATTCAGGGTCTAGGGGGGGTCGGTCAAAGCCAGCCAGCTGCGTTTTAAATGCGCCATAAAATTAAATGCATGCTTCCGTAAACTAGCAGAAGTAGAAATCTTTTACCAGAGACCCATTTTTTTGTTACAACGCAAGAAACCAAGAAAAAAAGAAAAGGAAGGGCTCGCGATTTTAAGGGAACACCGTCAGCATGGAAACCTTCGTGAATCCGTGAGAAACCAAGAAACAGTTTGACAAATCCGCGTGGAGAAGGGAAAGAACAGGAGGAAGGGAGGAGGAGGAAAAGAAAACATACTGAAACCCTAGAGAAATTTAAAAATAAGAAAAGGGAGAGGACAAGACAAGTGTAGATAGGGGAAGGGGAAAGAGGGTACAGTGAGAACAGTCAAATAACAGCGACTTCGGTTAAAAAAACGTACCTTATTTTTTAAAAAAAAAATTTCAAAAAAATAAAATAAAATCTTCCTGATTTTCTCCACAGATCAATCTTTCTTTTTTTTTTTTATCGGAACCAGATTAATCAATCAAAAGGGACAAAAGGGAAAACCACCCACCCTGCGCAAGTGCAACAGCGCCGCTCCTCCGATAACCGAGCCCTGGAGCAGACCCTCCTCCAGCCACAAGGCCGTGGCCGCGCAGAGAAAGGGCCAAAAACAAAAAATGCTAATTAAAGGAAAACATCAAACAGTGCACTTTGTTTCCTTTTGCATTATGAATGGTTAGTAAATAAATAAGCAGGAAATCTTGCCAGAGAAAACGAAAACGACGACGATGGCGACGGGGCGGCGGCGGCGGCGGAGCGAACGAATGGGCGCTGACAGAGAGAGAAGTGAGCACGCAACCGCACGGGAAATTATAGGCAACAGATAAACGATTACCGGTGTCGGTGGGTGCTCACTCTCTTCTGTCAGCGCGCTCGTCTGCCTTCCTCGCTGCGCCCAAAAAATTTCCAACTCGACCCCCTCGCCCCTTCTTTTTATTGTGTTTTTAGGGTTTTCTCCAGCTGAACGGAACTGGAACTGGAACTGGAACGGAACGCTTGCCCTTCACTCTCTTATCTTTATTATGCCGCGGCACGTGCGAGACCCGTCAAGTGGAGCCCGGAGAAAAAATATCTAGCCAGTGCTTTGACTAACAAGGGTGTTAACCAGGTCCAGCCCACCAATATAATTAGTCGCCAAACATCCTTTTATATAATAAAAATATTTACCATAATCTTTGAGGAGGTTAAAAAAATATTTACTATAATAACAGTCTCACCCTAAACTTTTATCTCTTGACGGCTCATTCCGCAAGAATAAAATGCAGTTCATGTACCATCTTTTTGTTATGTGTGATTGAGAATATCTATTGGACGTGATCCATTGCATCGGGCAAATTACTAATAGGCATTGTGGACCGAAAGTATTTCGGTGTTTTCTTATCGGTTTTAAATCTTCTCCGTTGCCCGGAAAAATAATAAAGAGATCGTTACTTTTAACCATAGTTGTGAATTGTTCCAGCTTATGGTTCTAATTCATTCTAAATCAAGTAATTATCGTAACCTTCTATGAGTTTAACTCATTCCTAATTTGCGCTTAACGACAAATCACAATCGTCGTCCATGAGAAAGTTAATTGGCGTGATAAAAGTATTAACCTATCCAGCATTTTTTATAATGAAAAGGATCCAAAAAATTATTATATATTTTATTGTATTGATAATGCCCACAAAAGTTACTTTTGCATCAATATGCTCATCCTCACTCTTTTTAATACAAAAATAGATGTACATTAAAAGAGAATAACAATTACTCAATGTAGGTTACCTGGACGTTTGAGAGGTTCAAATATAGCTCACATGGTTTTTGGTTCTGTTTCGGGCTGGGTTACCAGGATAACAATCCATACTATTATATTAATAATGCATTACTATATTGTCTAATTTTTATTAATAAAATAATCTCTAATTAAATAAAGTATACAAGTGAGACACAAAATCTATTAGGTGTGTTTAGTTAGTAGCAGTTAACATAACAGCTGGATTTACAATATTATTTAATTCTAACCCTTGTTGTTGGAATGTTTGTAGATTTGGATGTTATTTAATTAAATTGTGGTTCGCTGTATTAGTTACATAATTAGACATTTATACCTATAGGTAACATCTTGATCATTTATGGAAATAAAAATTTGTGACGTAATCGGCAACTGGTATTAGGTAACTCATATTGTAATCGTTTATTATTTATTTTTATTTTTTTTGAGAATATTTACTCGTGACTTATTAAGCATATATTCATATTGCGTAAAAACAAATGAAAATATACATCTCAAATTGACATAAAGAATTTAAAGTAATTATCAATCCAGTTACATTACCGGTCACCTAAACAGTTAAAAATATAGATCATACAAGCATCCAATTATAAATAATAAGTACAATGGCCAATGACGGTCCATGCAATCATCACCTCTAATCCAGTCACTTTGACGGTATAACAACACTCGATATTCCTTCACAAAAAAAAAAAAAAAAAAAAAAAAAAAAAAAAAAAAAAACTTGAATTTAGATGTCCCCCAACAACATGAAGCAACGCTCCCGCATAGTGACAGCGCTGAGTGGGAAAGGCACCTATCTTTATCCGCAGAAAAAAAAATGGAAAAAAAAAACATCTAAAATAAAAAAAAACCGCACAAGCCTAGCTATGCGTTGTTGACCTCCCATTGGCCAGTCATAGTACGTGGGACCTCCCATCCCTTATCAGCACAGAGCAGCGCTCGTGCTGAGGGATTCCAGGCAGCAGCACGCAGTGCTTTAGTACGTACACCAAACACAGAGATAGACAGTCCCTTCTTTTTTTTCACTTTTTTACTTTTTTCCTTTTTTATTTTATTTCATTTTGTTTTTTGCTTTCTTTTTCCCTCTCTTATTAATGGAAAAAATATCAGTTGGGATCTGACCAAATTGTACGAGCCTAAGGAAATTGTTTTCAAGGAGGGCGTACTGTCTTGTGCAATTCTTGCCGGCGAGATTAGGGGGGCCACTTGCACGGGTTTTTTTTTTTAATTAAAACAGCTTTAATTAATTGTTAGTACGGGTAGGTAGAAAACAAATGGAGATTACATAAAGATACCGATACGTGGCTGATTTGTGTAGCGTTGCGGATAAAAGCTGCTGTCCTTGACAAGTGGTACTGTGCCATTGCAACCCAACATTATTATAATCGTCGTTGTCATTCATGTATGGTTCTAATCCTTTCGAGTCAACTAGTACGCCTGTTTCCCGACTTCAAAATTTTAGCTAAAATTTGTTTGGATTTGGAAAAGAGGCCAACAACTGATGTAATCTAAACATACTTAATTGTTTTTCTTGACTGGATTAGAAGTCGATGATCATGCCGTCCCATCAGCTCGTAGTGTAACCCGTTCGCTAAAAAGAAAAGGGGTTGCCATGTGGCTCCGATGTGATATGTTTCAAGAGACGCGGTATATTTCTAGAGGAAGCAAACGGCGAAGGATGATGATATATAGGTATTGAAGTCGAGCAAGGAGAGTCGTTGTAGAAAGGAGTTGGTGTGACTCATCAATGCATCACCAATATCGAATGACTAGATTGTCTAAGAACACGAACAAACACGTCTAGTTCTCATCCAAAACCTCTAATCCAATGTTCAGTAAACTGATTATAGTTAAAATGAATAGGATTCAAGAGGTTTTAGAATGTAAAATAAGAATCTCAGAGTTCAAGGCAGGATCTGTATGTTGATAATTTCATGCGTGAGTATGTTTGATGTAAACTAAGCGATGCATACATACAAATACATAAATCTCCTGTTTAGATATTACCTTTCCCAGGTCTTTCGGAGGAATTGTTACACACATCTAATCTTGATCTTCGAACAACGGCCGAAAGGCGACAGCACCGATACAGCAAGAAGCCCCCCGCATATCACCACATGACTAACTAATAAATCACTAAATTGATGAAGAGGAAGGAGATGATAGTAGTACGTGATTTCTCTCTTTGCTTAATCTCTACATATGTGCATATATATTGAGTAGAGGACAAAACTCTTAACCCTTTAGGATTAGGAACCGGTTCACTAAAGAACTCATTTGGGCCCACTTAGGATTCACACATTCAATCAGGCAAACCCCACCAATTACCAATATACTCACACTCGCAAAAATGAGTGAGTGTCATTTATCGCTCCCTAAGCCGACTCCCTAAGCCTTTGACTCTTTGAGTCAAAATCTTTCTGAAATTCTCCTTCCTTATCAGTACTATGTCTATATGTCATTAGTGTGGCATGGAATATTAAGAACCTGTAAGCGGTAGCCTTGCAGCCAATTCGTTAGGACCGACACAAGGATCTCCTTAATGTAACAGAAATGCACAAATAAAAGTGTAAGTATGCAGTATCTCGTACCCTAGATCTATTATGTCTGCTCAAGTCAATCCCTCGAAGAAGTGGGTATGAGATGCAATCAGAAGACACCCCCAATTGAGCATGTTAATCATCCGTTTTCTTGACACTGCCCCATATGTATAGTATTGTCTCATCACAGTAGAAAACAACAACCAAAGTAGCGGACACTCATAACAGCCTTTCCAGATAGTCTAGTGTCTCTAAGAGTACATTGACTACCCTCCATCACTGGTAGTCGTCTATAAGGGTTCATGCAACTAGGGAGCAAGGATCAATCCCTCAATCTCCTTATATCCGGTCCAAGCACACATCGTATGGCAATATGTTATGATATTACTTTAAGATATTACTTCTCTCTCCCCGAGAGCATGCATCATTAAATGAACATAGTACATACCCAAGTTCTATTACCTTGTAATGAACTTATTCGGCTATATCACTGGGCGATATGCATGGGATCTCCCAACAAGACTGCACCTTGTGCACTAAGTCAGATTCCTAGTCTGGCTGATAGTAAACATGTAAAATAGAGTAGGGTTTCCACTTCGGTCTCTTCAATATATAAGTATACAATAATATCATCCTGGCCTAGTCAGGGTGACCAATAAAATGCTCCTACTGTCATCCTACCTAGTAGCATAATAATATAGTCATCACTCCAAGCCACATGACATTTGAGATCTTTTGTATGATGAGAGCTTCTACCTACTGATACAACCCTCTAATAGTGCACCCAGTGCCCTCTATGTACCCTGCACACATTATATACTGATATATAGCAATTCTAAATACGCATAAAAATAAATATAATATCTTATAAAGCTATCATCTGTAATATTCATAGTGTCTGAGTCTCAACTAACATGAAAGACATAGCATATAAGGCTCAAGTATGCTGCATTAGCTGCTCCTCAGCTTTTCTCTTTATAAGTAGATCCCCGTTCAATTGACTCATAGGGCTACACTTAGCACAATCTTCACCTTTCCTTAGCTCTTAATGAAATGGTATCTCATTGGGATTTTATTGAATTTTCCAAACCTGTAGTCGACATGCTATCACGTTAGAGAATCACATTATCCTCTATATGTTGCACTACAATCAAATTCTCTAAGAATATGTATAACTAGATAGCATCCATTACTACTGTTTATATCACAATATCTTCACTCCAAGTGGAAAATGGCTATACACTATTACTTCTTATTACTATAAGAAATGACCTCATCATTCAGTAAGAAAGCATAACCAGACATTAACACTCGCCCATCTAGGTTGCTGGCCTAGCCGACATCTGAATATCTCTATATGTGAGGGTCTATGCTGACATAGCATAATACTCAAGGTTTAGTCTGAATCAAATATCTAAGAATTATCTTGACTCATCCCGTTGAATCATACTAGGATAGGAACGATACCTACTCACTTGTCCTACTATAATGGTTGTGCTCATCATTGTGCACATACAAGACTATTAACTACACTCCTTGCACGAGATTCTTAGTATTAGCTTATTTTCTGCTTTTATGTTAGGACATTGCTCTGCACTTAGAGCACGAATCTTAGCAATTAGATCCGCAGTGGTCTCCATGCTGCACACAATCAGCAATATGCTATTAGTATAGGATGACATATCTCAAACTTCTATCAGCTTAGTGTAGGTGAACCTAGCCATCCTGATCAATGTAGAAGCTTAATATAGGTGAACCTAACGTCCTGATCTATCATCTTAAAACCATGACCAAACACAGTTCAATAGGATATAAAACACTACATATTGGGGAAAAAATATTTCAAGCCATAGATATGATCATTTAACTTGTACACCTTGTGCTCAAGTCCCTTAGCTAAAAAATATAGGTTGATCCGCATAGATCTTTTTTTTCAGCTCTGTATAGGTAAAGATGTCTCGATGTCCATCTAGACTAGTTCAAGTTGCATTTACGCTATAAGAGTCAATATCATGCGAATAGAGCTAATTCTCACCTTGTGCTCAAGTCCCTTCGGCTCCTCTTTCTCAATAGCTTCTCTAGGCCAATGATATCTCACAATAATGTGTTTCGTACTACAGTGGAATGTAGAATTCTTACTCAAATCAAGATCACTTTAACTATCAATAAAGATGTGATAATTGTCCTGCTGCAAGCCTAATTCTTGCAGAAATATTCTCAACCAAATCATCTCCTTACCTGCTTCTGCAACTGCAATATATTCCACCTCTGTTGTAGATAAAACAACACACTTCTGTAATATGAACTGCCAAGATACTGCTCCCCCTGCAAAAGTGAACAACCAACCTGAATTAGGCTTCCTGTGATCGAGATCACATGACATATCCGCATCTGCAAAACCATATAATACTGCCTTCAAACCTCCAAAACTCAAACATAATCTGGAACTACCTTTCAAATATTTTAAGATTCACTTTGTGCCTTCCCAGTGAACTTTTCTTGGATTAGAAAGAAACTTACTCACAACGCCAACTGCATGAGCTATATCTGGCTGAGTGCAAACCATGGCATACAACAAACTCCCTACAGCTAAAGAGTAAGGAATATTCTCCATCTCACTCTTTTCCTCATCTGTAGTCAAGCAATATTTCTTGCTAAGCTGCAAATGACCTGCAAGAGAAGTAGTGACTGACTTGACATCTTTCATGTTGAATCTATTAAGTAACTGTTCAACATATTTCTCATGTGATAACCATAATTTCCTAGCTTTTCTATCACGAGCAATATTCATACCAAGAATCCATTGTGTCGAGCCTAAATCCTTCATATCAAATGATTTAAATAACTCCTTCTTCAGCCCATCGATTATCTGACTATCCTGACCAACAATCAACATATCGTCCACATAAAGCAAAAGTATAATGAAGCTAAAATATGAAATTCTCTTGAAATATACACATGAATATGCAACTATCCTCTGATAGCCATGACAACATAAAAGAATCAAATTTTTTGTACCAATGCCTGGTTGCCTGCTTCAAACCATAGAGGCTCTTCTTCAATATACAAACCATGTGTTCTTTTCCCTTCACTTCAAAATCCCCGACTGCTCCATGTAGATCTCCTCCTCCAAATAACCATGAAGGAATGCAGTCTTCACATCAAGCTGCTCAATCTCGAGGTCAAAACAAGCTACTAACCCCAAGATAACTCTAATGGACGTCATCTTCACAACCGGTGAAGAAATCTCATCAAAATCAATACCTTTTTCTGACCAAAATATTTCACCACTAATCTGGCTTTGTATTTTTGAATCTCTTTACATCCATCATTCTTTAACTTGAACACCCACTTGTTCTTCAAAGCTTTTCTGTCCTTTGGTAAATCCACCAACTCATAAGTATCGTTATTCTCAAGAGACTTCATCTCTTCCTTCATAGCCTGGAATCATTTGTTCTTGTCTTTATGAGTATGTGCCTCCTGAAAACTCTCTGGCTTTCCTCTTCTGTCAGCAAAAATACTCTGAAAGAGGATATCTCGTGAATGGTCGATGCTCTCTAGCTAATCTCCTAAGTTGTGGTTCTGTAAACTCCTGTTGCTGGTGATGCACCTCCTCCTGAGGAGCCTCCTGCTCATGATCCTGATCACTGTCTCCCTGCTCTAGTATCTAACCGTCATCATCAATATCATTATCATGCACCTGCTCTGTATTTGTAGGATGCAATTATACTGGAGACGAAACGAGTGTTATATCTAGAATCTCACTAGCAACACTCTCTGACTGTTCTGCTCTCCCGAGATCTGTAATAGTCTGGTCCTCCTAAAAAATCATATCTGCTCGTCTAATATAATTTTTCTCTTTTCTGGATCTCATAGTTTGTAGCCGAACTCATCTTCTCCATAACCAAGAAAGATGCAAGAAACCGCTCTATCATCAAGCTTTTGTCTCTTCTCCTTCGGAATGTGTACAAACTCCTTGCAACCAAACACCTTCAGATAAGAATAGGAAATATCTTTTCTGGACCAAACTCTCTCTGGAATATCAAAACCCAAAGGAATTGAAGGAGACCTGTTGATTATGTAGTATACAGTGCGAACAGCTTCAGCCCAGAAGCTCTTAGGTAATTTCATCATCTTCAACATGCATCTGCTTTTCTCCACAATGGTCCTGTTGTACCTCTCTGCAACTCCATTATGTTGCGGTGTGCCTGGCTCTATCCACTATACCGAATACCTTGCGTGGAGCAATAATCTCTAAACTCAATGGAAGCGTACTCTTCTCTATTATCGGTGCGCAAACACTTTAACTTCTTTCCTGTTTGCCTCTCCACCATGACATGAAGTTGTTGGAAGACTAAAAACACCTGATCCTTTGTCCTCAACAAGAAGACCCGCATCTTTCGCGATGCATCATCAATAAATATGACAAAATACTTATTGCCACCCAAGTACTCCACCTCAATAGGACCACAAATATCAAAATAAATCAAATCCAGGATATTATCTTTTCTTTTAGAAGGTTTACTAAAAGAAACTCTATGTTGTTTGCCAAACAAACAATAATCACAAAGGATGAGTGATGAACCTTTGACAGAGGGAATGAGAGACTTATTTGCCAATATCTGCAACCCCTTCTCGCTTATGTGCCCGAACCTCCTATGTCACAAACTGAGAGTGTCACCGTCTTGAGCCACGCTCAAAGAATCATATGAAGCCTTTTGCTTGAGTCTTGTATAAATTACAACATGCACTTCCTCTAGCCACCACAAGAGAGCCTTTGGTGATTTTACATTTTCCTCCACCAAATTGAATTTCATATCTCATTCGGACCAAAGTAAGACCTGAAATTAAGTTGAGCCGCAAATTGAGAACATGCCGCACATTCTTTACGATCAATGTGTATCTGGTATCTGTCTGCAAGTGTATATCACCAAGTCGCATAATCTTCAAGTAGCTGGTATTGTCCATCTTCACATTGACAAAGTCATCTGCTTTATACGATGTGAAAAGATCTCGATTGGAGGTGGCATGACATGTAGCTCATGTATCCACTATCCACTCGGAATTCTGACTTGTAACATGCATACAGTCTTCTTCCCTACAAATGAGAATAATATCGGTCTCAGACAAAATAGCTGTAGTGTCACTGTCAGCTTTCTTCTCATCTTTCTTTTCATCTTTGTTCCAATTGTAGGTTGGAAAAATTGCAATAAAAAGAATAAAAGAAAATTGACTTGTATTTCTTCAATCCGGTTACAATTTGATTACAAAAGAGAGGAGAACGAATTTGGTTCTCCCCATTGTTTAATTCTGGGTTCTTCACGGTGGCGATAGAGTGCCTCCCTCGAATGCTCGCGTCGAGTTTGCTCTCCGTTGACGATCCGCACGTCTTGATTTACTAGAACGATATCACCTCCTCACGATTTGACGTTGTGGAGAACTTGCGTGGTAAGTTTTAGAACTCTGGACGAGTTAATAACTCTGAACGAGTTTGAACTCTTGAAAAAGAGTTGATTTGAACCGAAAGTTCGATTGATAAGCCAATGATGAAGAAGCTCTTGTTGCAGATCTCCCAAGCTCCAGAAAATGCTCCAAGGATCTCCTCTGCTGCCAATTCCCAGATCCGAAAAATGTCAGCCCGAACTCAATCAAGTTTACCCATATTTATAGGGAATTAAGGGGTGTAATCGCCCCCTTAATTCTCTCCATAATGGGGTTGAGAGGGGTGTAACCACCCCCCCTTAATCTGCTCCTAAGTGGGGCGGAAATCCCTCAGATCATGGAGGGAAAACAGTTCCTGCAACCGTTCAGCTCGTGCTTGAACGAGTCAAATGCCCACGTCGGCGTTCAGAACCCTAACTCCGCATTTTAGAATGGAGACGCAGAGTTGGGTACTCGCTGGGTGCTGAATAACGCGGGTCCGACCCCAGCGTTTTAATGTTGTAACGCGGGTCTGACTCTAGCGTTTTGATGTTGTAACAACGCGGGTCCGACCCCAGCGTTTTAATGTTGTAACGCGGGTCTGACTCTAGCGTTTTGATGTTGTAACGTGGGTTCGACCCTCACGTTTTGATGTTGACACATGAGGAGGACCTCCGCGTTTTGGTCTTAGAGCGCGGTGATGAGTTCCGCGTCTTGCTTTGGAGAGATTATCAATAAGTAATCTCTTTTGTCATAGCGTTGCAAAGATCATTGTCTTGTAATCTTCGTCTTGGCTCCTTGAGAATATGAGAGTCGTCAGATTGTAACTCCCGATATTGATTGTGAATGCTGTTAAACTAGAGCTCTCATCGGTTGTCGTGAATGTCGTCAGATTGTAACCTTCAGCGATCTACGTGAAAGTCTTCAAATTGTAGTCTTCTGGAAGTCGTCAGATTGTAACTTTCATTATCGGTATTTGATGGGGAATCAGCTATCTATTTTGATTTTTAGACAGCCTACAGTTCCAAGCTTACTCTTTCTTCAATGCCCAATAATTTTTCTTGATATGACTTGACTTCCCATAATAAAAACAACCTCTCCCTTTAGACTTTGATATGTCCTTGGATGTGTCATGACCTCTGGACTGGTCATGTACCTGTTCCTACCCCTGTTCTATGTGACAAGTGCATGTGAGTTATCTGTGCTGGTAGACTTCCTCCGAGTCTCTTCATTGAATAAAATACTAGTAACCATACTCATCGATAACACACCATCTGGAGCTGCATTGCTGACTATCATAACTAGTGTCTCCTAACTATCTGGCAAAGAACCCAATAGCAATAAAGCCTATACCTCATCATCGATAGTCATCTTTATGGTAGCTAACTGATTAATCAAACTCTTTAACTCATTCAAGTGTCCTGCTATGTTGCTTCCTTCTTTGAATTTCAAGTTCACTAACCACCTTATAATAAACGCCCTGTTTCTCGCGGTCTTCTACTCGTAGAGATCCTCAAGCTTCTTCCAAAGAGACTTCGCATTAGTCTCACCCGATACATGATGAAACACACTAACGTTGATCCACATCCGAATATAGTCGATCACCTTCCTGTGTTGTTTCTCCCATTCTTTATCAATCATTTTTTCTGGCTTGGTTTCATCTCCCTCAATAGGGTCATGTAAATATCTTTACAATATAGAATATCTTCCATCTTGAACTTTCATACTTGCCAATTAGAACCATCCAATTTCATCATTATACCAAAACTCTTCATCTTTTCCATCGCAAAACACGCCTCGAACCAGGACTCTGATACCACTTGTTGGGAATTTTATGGAGATTAACATGCCGAATTAAACACTAAACGAATAATGACACAAATGAAAATACCATAAGCAAGCAAACACCAAGATTTAACGTGATTTGACAAATCGTGCCTACGTCCACGTGGCAATCTAGAGAGAAATATTTCACTATGAATCGAGAGTATAATCTCTCCAAGTTACACCTGAACTTAAGGATTAAATCACAAGAGAAAATACAATGTTACCTCTAGGGTACCAAAACCCTAAAACCCGTCTCACCAAAAATCTCCAACTTTCACGAAGAAACCAACATAGTACCCTCGATGGCATCGTCATTCTGAAGACAACAGCTTTTAATGTTGTGCGCAGTGGAAATTTTGACAGCACCTCCGGTGCGCAAGGTGCACCACAACAAGTGATTAGATCACAACGAAAATTCTCGTTTCTCAAAGGAAACAAGAACCAAAAGCCAGATATCTCATCAAAGTGAAATATCAGCTCTTCTTCTCATTAGTTCTAAGACTAAAATGTCGAGGGAACCTACAAGCTATTACAAATCACGGCAAGAACACAAATTTTACACGGTTCGACAAATTGCCTACGTCCACAGGGCAAGGAGGGGGAGATCTACTATTAGAGGGAGAATACAAATAGGGTTTACAATCACACAATCTAAACCCTCACACAAACTCTTAAACCTCTCACAAAAGAATGCACAAATCCCAAAAAGAGAGAGCTGAAGTTGTTCTTTGCCCGCTGCCTTCGCACATGAATCAACCGGCCAAAAATTCTGTGCTCCTCTGCCTTGCTTTGCACTTGCCGCAGTAAATCTCCTTCTGCGTTTTTTCCAGTTCAAAAGCCCTCTGACTGCTCCAAAAAAAACCTAAGAAAAAATAGCAGGCCTATTTATAGCCTGGTGCCCACGAACCCACGAACGCGTCCCACGAACGCGTTTTAAACTAACGCGTGCAACCAACGCGTTTTCCTAAAAAAGTTAACGAACCCACGTGAGTTCGTGGGTGGCCCCTACGAAAGCAAAACCCACTATGGGTTTTGCCCCCACGTGTTCACAATTCTCTACCTCGGCGAAGTTTCTTCAAAAACTGAGCCGACACCAACCAAACAAATGTCTCATTTGTTACGTCCAGTACATCGTGGAAACCCTTCACGACAAAGGACTCAATACACAACAAGTCGAGACCCAAAACGAAAGTGCGAACACTCTCCCAAACGTCGATGTCTACTCACCAAATCGGCTGCATCAAAACTGACTACCTACATATCCTCTTGCCCAAGGAATCAAGCCTTCACGTAGTTCACCCAAATGGCCTCCAAAGACCTCAACACCGAAGAATGTTCAAAAGTTCCAAACAATGACCAAACTTAACACCTGAAACAACTTTAGTCAACATATCCGCAGGGTTGTCCTTCGTGTCGACCTTCTCCAATATGACGTCTCCTTCATTCAAAACGTCACGAACAAAGTAGAATCTGACATCAATGTGCTTCGTGCATGCATGATAAACTTGATTCTTTACCAAATAGATAGATGACATGCTATCATAATATACCTAAAGGGTCTCCTGTGCAATCCTCAAGTCCTCCAACAATCCACGCAACCACAAAGCCTCCTTCACAGCTTCAGTCAACGTCATATACTCTGCCTCCGTAGTAGAGAGAGCCACTGTAAACTGAAGTGTGCATCTCCAACCAACCGGTGCTCCTGCTAGTGTAAACACATATCTGCTAGTAGTTCAACGCTTGTCCAGATCCCCCGCATAATCAGAATCCACATAACCAATACAATCCTGCACTGTCTTCTCATTCTTCTGAAATACCAAACCAACATCCATGGTACCTTTGATATACCGTAGAATCTACTTCACGACCTCCCAAATACTCTTCCCGGGGTCATGCATGTACCTGGATACTATGCTCACGGTCCGTGACAAATCTAGCCTTGTACACACCATCGCATACATCAAGCTACCCACAACATTGGCGTATGGAACTTTGGACATGTATTCTTGGTCCTCAACTGAAACATGTGACATTTTAGCTGATAGCTTAAAGTGGGGAGCTAATGGAGTACTCACCGCCTTGGCATTGCCATCATAACTGGCTTAAAGTGGGGAGCTAATGGAGTACTCACCGCCTTGGCATTGCCATCATAACTGAATTTCTTCAGCATCTTCTGATGGAGTACTCACCGCCTTGGCATTGCCATCATAACTGAATTTCTTCAGCATCTTCTGCAAGTAATTCCTCTGTGTCAACTTTAACCTCCCCTTCATCTCGTCTCTCTCGATCTCCATACCCAATATCTTTTTTGTTTCTCTAAGATCCTTCATCTCAAACTCGGATGACAGCTCCCTTTTCAACTTTCTAATAGCTGAAGTATTCCTGGAAGCTATGAGCATATCGTCAACATATAACAGCAAATAGATATACTCACCATTCTGTAGCTTGTGCATGTAAACACACAGGTCATATGGGCTCCTCGTGTACCCTCGGCCAATCATAAAGCTGTCGAATCTCTTGTACCATTGTCGCGGCGATTGCTTCAATCCGTAAGAGACTTCTTCAGCTTACATACAAATTCTTCCTTTCCTGCAGCTTTGAACCCCATAGGTTGTGTCATGTAGATCTTCTCTTCTAAATCTCCATGTAGAAAGGCTGTTTTTACATCCGTCTGGACCAAATCCAAATCCAGACATGCCACCAATGCTAATAAAATATGAATCGGAGAATGTTTCACAACAGATGAAAATACCTTGTTGTAATCAACGTCCTCTAGCTGTACATATCTCTTGGCAACAAATCTGGCTTTGAATCTAATTTCCCCAATAGAAGATCTCTCTTTCTTTGCATACACCCACTTGCATCCAAATCTAATTTCCCCAATAGAAGATCTCTCTTTCTTTGCATACACCCACTTGCATCCAATAGCCTTCTTACATTTCGGTAGCTTTGCAAGTTCCCAAGTGTCGTTCTTATGAAGAGACTGCATCTCTTCCTCCATGGCTTCCCTCCACCTATTCAAATTAGAATTTGATTCTGCTTCCTTGAATGTAAAAGGAACCAAGTCATTAACGACTTCTGCTGATAAAGCATATGCAACCATGACATCGTCATATCTAGCTGGCCAACGAATGTTTCTTCTTGGTCTATTAGCTGTAATGGACTCCTGAACATGACCCTGTTCCTGAGTCCCAACATCCACTGTATCCTCTAAATGCCCGGTTGTCATCCTATCTCCTCCTAGTGTCACCTCTGTAGGAGCCTCGATAGATATAATGCTCTCTGGAGTGCGTGGAGTCACATCATCCTCCACCTGCTGCGATATCTCCTGAATCTGGTCTTCCTTTACCTGCTGA
Source organism: Asparagus officinalis (assembly GCF_001876935.1). Taxonomy (NCBI): domain Eukaryota; kingdom Viridiplantae; phylum Streptophyta; class Magnoliopsida; order Asparagales; family Asparagaceae; genus Asparagus; species Asparagus officinalis. The sequence continues at coordinate 127,698,791 of NC_033798.1, read as the reverse complement.
GGAAATTAAGGCTTCATCATGTACGCCTCGTCAAATGTGACATTCCTACTAATAACTATTTTCTTATCTTGTGGATCCCAAGACTTGAAGCCTTTAACTCCATCTCTAAATCCCACAAAGACTATTTTCCTCACCCTCGGATTCAATTTACCATCACTGATATGGTAGTAAGCTGGACACCCAAATATCCGAAGCTACTCATAGTCACTAGCTACCGAACCAGACCAACGTTCCAACGGAGTCTTCCCCTGTATCGCAGTACACGGCAACCTATTCACGAGATGGCTTGCATAAACCAACGCTTCGGCCTAAAAAGATCTAGGGAATCCACTCTGTGTCATTATACATCACACCTTCTCCAGCAAGGTACGGTTCAATCTCTCTGCCACCCCGTTCTGTTGTGGTGTCTCTCTAACTGTGAAGTGTTGCCTAATGCCGTGATTCCGGCAAAACTGTAGAAACGGATCACTCTTATACTCTCCACCATTATCAGAACATAGAGTCTTCACCTTTCTACCTGTCTTCAGCTCCACTTTCTTCTTTCACTCCAAAAAAATATCCAGGACCTGATGTTTATGCTTCATCGGGTATACTCAATTCCTTCTGGAATAGTCATCAATGAAAGTGACAAAATAGTTGGCCCCACCAAGTGATGTGTGCTTGGAAGGACCCGAATAGTCATCAATGAAAGTGACAAAATAGTTGGCCCCACCAAGTGATGTGTGCTTGGAAGGACCCCAAATATCTGTGTGAATTGAAAGTGACAAAATAGTTGGCCCCACCAAGTGATGTGTGCTTGGAAGGACCCCAAATATCTGTGTGAATGTAGTCCAATATACCTTGGGTATTATGAATAGCGGTGCCGAATTTTACTTTTATCTTCTTTCTAAGTATGCAATGTTCACACAGCTCTATCTTGCACGTCTTTGCACCCTTTAATAGCCCCTACTTCGCTAATACCTATAGGGACTTATCACCAGTGTGTCCCAATCTCATATGCCATAAGCTGGTAGTATATTCCTCTGTGGTAATCAAAGCTGCCAGCCCCCCTGTTACTGTCTTGCCCTTCAAGTAGTAAATGTTATTTTCCCTGATACCTCGCATCACTACCATAGACCCATTTGTGACCTTCAGAGTCGCATTCTCCAAGATCACCTTATAGCCAGCTGCCTCCAAAGTTCCAAGTGAAATGATATTCTTCGTCAATTGAGGAACGAATCTCACTTCCTTCAGCTCCCGAGTCACCCCGTCAAACATCCGGATTCGTACTGTACCAATATCGCCAATAGGACATACGTGATCATTACCCATAAACACGTCATCCCTTCTTTTCAACTCCTCAAAGCTAGAAAACCAATCCCTCCTAAGACAAATATGGTATGTAGCACCAGAATCCATCATCCACTCCGTAGAGTCAGCGTAACAAACTGACGGTAATGCAGAGCATGAATAGCCTGAAGAATCCGTATCTGAATTATCGTCACTAGCCTTGACAACATTCACTTCCGAAGCTTGTACAGCTTTTCCTTTATTCTTCCCAGCTTTATCTTTCAACTTTGGGCAGTCGTTCTTCCAATGTCATTCTTCTTTACAAAAGCGACATTAATTTCTACCAATATTTCTATGGTCACCTCTTGACTTTGATCTTGAGCGATCACCTAGACGACGGTTTAGACCATGGCCTCGGACTGCTAATGCATCTCCCGATGTCTTCTCGGAGGGTTCGTCATTACTCTTCATCAACTCATAATTCACCAAAGCTGAAGTCACATCTTTGTAGCTAACCGTAGTTCTTCCATTTATCATAGTGAGAACAAACATACCAAAATCATCCTCCGGCAACGTAGCTAACCGTAGTTCTTCCATTTATCATAGTGAGAACAAACATACCAAAATCATCCTCCGGCAACGAATACAATAGTAGCATCGCCTTGTCTTCATCCTCAACCATGATATCTACATTGGCCATATCCGAAATTAGCTTCGTGAAGTTGTTAACATGCTCCCGAATAGAAACTCCCCTCTTCATCTTAAATTGGTAAAACCTCTTCTTTAAATGAATCCGATTCTCAATGCTTTTCGTCAGATACTTCTCATTGAGTGTTTCCCACATTCTCTTCGCCGACGTCTCGTTCATTACGTCATAAATAAGATCCGGCGTCAAGCATGACCGAATAACTCCACAAACCCTACTATTTATCTTCTTCCAAACATTGTCCTCCATATCAGTGGGTTTCTCTTATAACTCAAGAGTCTCCTCTAAATTTTATGCATCCAAGACGTCCATCACCTGACACCTCCACAATCCGAAATTAATCTTGCCGTCAAATTTTGAAACACCAATCTTCGTGTTATTGATGCTCAGACTCTGTATCACCTTCGAAAAGATGATCTCGATGTGCTTGTTTCTCCCATGTTGTTCTCCCATGTTGTCGATCTAATTCTTTAAATAGGAATCCTTCAGTGAATCCTTCGAACAAGCCCCAAATTCAATCCGGAGCTCTGATACCACTTGTTGTGCGCAGTGAAAATTTCGACAACACCTCCGGTGTGCAAGGTGCACCACAACAAGTGATTAGATCACAACAAAAATTCTCGTTTCTCAAAGGAAACAAGAATCAAAAACCAGATATCTCATCAAAGTAAAATATCAACTCTTTCTCTCATCAGTTCTAAGATTGAAATATCGAAGGAACCTACAAGCTATTACAAATCACGTCAAGAACACAAATTTTACGTGGTTCGGTAAATTACCTACGTCCACGGGGCAAGGAGGGGGAGATCTACTATTAGAGGGAGAATACAAATAGGGTTTACAATCACACAATCTAAACCCTCATACAAATTCTTAAACCTCTCACAAAAGAATGTACAAATCCCAAAAAGAGAGAGCTGAAGTTGTTCTTTGCCCGCTGCCTTCGCACATGAATCAACCGCCCAAAAATTCTGTGCTCCTCTGCCTTGCTTTGCACTTGCCGCAGTAAATCTCCTTCTGCGTTTTTTCCTGTTCAAAAGCCCTCTGACTGCTCCAAAAAAAAACTAATAAAAAATAGCAGGCCTATTTATAGCCTGGCACCCACGAACCCACGAACGCGTTTTAAACCAACGCGTACAACCAACGCGTTTTCCTAAAAAAGTTCACGAACCCATGTGAGTTCGTGGGTGGCCCCCACGAAAGCAAAACCCACTATGGGTTTTGCCCCCACGTGTTCACATTTAAATCACTACAATCGGACAACCGAGCGATCCAAAATCTGAACCTCTCTCTCTCTCTCTCTCTCTCTCCCCCAGATTACTGTAGCATCAGGTTACTGTTCATCCAGAAAACAAAAAAAATATGTTTTTCCATATATAGAGTTCTTCAAACCTATTCATATTTCAAATAAATCATCCAAATCCTCTTCTAGATAGAGTTCTAATTTATGTGGACTTCATGTGGGCCTTATCTTGGACTGGACCCATAACATAAATCTCTTGTTTAGAGATTATCTTTCCTGGATATTTTGGAAAGACTGTCACACATCAAACTTAATCTTCAAACAATGGCCGGAGGGTGACCACACCGATACGGCGAGAAGCCCATGCATATCACTACATGACTAGGTGACTAACGCATATCACAAAATTGATAAAGAAGAAGGATCGATGATAGTAGTATGTGTTTATCTCTTTGTTTATAATCTCTACATAAGTGCATATATATAGTAGATGACCGATTTACTAAAGAACCGGTTCGAACCCACTTAAGATCCGCCCATTCAATTGGGCAGAACCCACCTATTACTAATAGTTCCAAACATTAGGAATAAAAAAAAAAGTGATAGGCTTAAATAACAGCTAGCTCTAGGCCAATAGACACATGATATATAGTTTAAGCTCTTTCGTTAACTTGGTTAGCACCCTTTGTTTGAGACCTGTTAACTTCTAGCTACACGCGACTTCCTTATAGTAATTTGTAATGGTTCGCTCTTCTTTTAAACTCTAGGTTTTGTCTACGTAGAGAAGTTTCGCCCTTTGGGGTTAAAGAAGAAGAAAAGGAAGGAGCTATGTGCGTGTTTCCATGTTCACCCTTTGGGGGTTTCTCTCCCCGACTTTTGGTGTAGGTAGAGGGGGGAGGGTAATATTTTGTAATATGATACAATTCGATATGTGATGTCAGGATGAAATGTGGGGGTGGTCTTAATTTGTCCCTTAAAGAATGGCGTATGATGATATAACTCTAGAAAAAAGGGAGGTATATATGTTTCATAATATCTAACTGAATTAATGATCTTGCACAGATAAGATTTTAATTATTAGGCGAGCCGGAGCAATCATCTCCTTAGCCCAATAATTATATGCATTAACACAATCATCTAAGAATGCAGGTGGTTATCTTTTCAGGTGTGAAAATGGCAAGTGTTCACCTCCTGTTTCGGATTATGCGAATTTTATGTCATCTTTCGATCGTGTTGAATTCTACGCTGGGAAAAATCGGATAAGTTGTCTATTCTTTTACTAGCTATATAGTATATATGACGTAATAGATCATACATGACCTATAGCCGAGGGCCGCCCGTATATATATATATATATTATTCTATATAGAGCTTACAGATCGAGGTCTTATTTAACTCCTATCTCCTCTCCTTTAGGAAGATAATATCAATAAAGTTATATTCACAACTTAATATACCTTCTTCTCCATAAAAATCCTTTTTAAAATTTTGTCAATTCATGATTTCACTTGACCGTCATCATTAATTCTCTCTACACACGAGCAAAGGATGATGTCACAGCATTAACCCTCTCCGTTTCTTGAACTCAAGTATCTCTGCAGAAGCAATCAATTAAAACTTAAAGTGGTCAAGTACCCCATAGTAATAATTCTAGTTTGAGGGCTCTTTTGATATGAGTTTAATGCAATCAGGGTTAAATCTTAACATGATAACTATTACCCTATAGCAATTAGTAGAGGAAATATTCTAATGTTTGTTATAACATGCCATACAAGTTAAATTTTAACACAAAAGGATGTCTACCACTCTCAACTGATTAAAATCCATCAATTATAAAAAGCCTTTTAAAATTTTAAACTTATAAACAACCTCCATGAAATTTTGACAATTATAAAAAAAATTATGCACAATTCAAAATTTACAAGAAACACCCTCAAAATTTAAAAAAAAACAAAAAAACCTAAAATTTTCAAACCTATAAAAACTACATTGACAATATGGGATTATAATCACCCCCCTGAAAGTTTTAGAATTTATAAAAAATACCCCGGAAGTTTCAAAAATTTGCACATAATATAGTCAAGGATTCAAATTTTATAGAAAACATCCTAAAAAGATCAAAACTTAAAAACGAGTATTTTTTGTAAATTTTAATTCTTGAGGGAGTTTGTTGTAATTTTCTTAACTTTTAGGGTGTTTTTTTGTAATTTTATAAATGTTCAATGTATTTTTTAAATTCAAATTTATAAAATTTTCGGTCTACTTTTTGTATCTTTAAATTTTTAGGGCTTTGTTTTAAAATTTTAATTTTTGTGGGTATTTATGACAATTTTAAACTTCTGGGTATTTTCTGCCAAGTCTAAATTTTCAAGGGATTGCTTATAATCTTATATTGTAAGTATATTGTTTATAGGTTTGAATTTTCTACATTTTTTTAACTTTTAAAATATGGGGGAGTCTTTTTTTTGTAATTTTCAAAACTTCCATGGTGTTTTCCACAAATTCCAAAGTTTTTAGGGGTCTGTCTAAAGGATTGAAATTCTTAGGGTGTTTTTTTTATAAAATTTGAAGTTAAAGGGTATATTTTGCAATTTATAAAAATTTTAGGATGTTTTCTGAAAATATTAATTTGAGATTGCTTGTATGTTTTGAAATTTTTAGGATTTTTTAATTTCAAAATTTTAGATTATTTTTTACAATTTTCAAAAATTTTAGGGTGTTTTCTACAAATTTTAAGTTCCATGGGGCTATTTGTATGTTTTATTTTTTTTTAAGTTATGAAATTTTCAGAATTTTTTGCTATTTTTATTGAGTTCTACATTATTGTGAGTATTTTTTGTAATTTTATAATTGTTTGGGATAGTTGTTTATTACTTTTTACTTTACAAGTGATTCATGTTTCAGGAGGTTGTTTGTAAATTTTAAAAATTTTAAGAGGTTTTTGTAATTTCACATGCTTAAGTGAACCAAGTCTAACTTCTTAACCTTTTTTTTCTCCTACGCTTAACTTGGTTAGATGTTTACTCTCATACGGGTTAAACTTTATCCTTGGTGAAGTTTTAGAAGGACAACAAACATGGGTAAACACGAGATAATGTTTAAGAGAGTAAACTTAACCCTCTCTTACCCATATACCAATCAAACCCTAAGTAATTGGTTTTTCATTAATTCTGGGGAACCTTTCTTGTTCTAAAAGTTGAAAGAGCTTAAAATCAAGTACATAATTAACAAACACTATAGGTCATGGAAAGTACATCAGAACTTATAATTAAACTAGCTACTTCAATATAAACAAAATGATAAAATACTCTTGAGAGTACTTCAAGGCCACCCTAAGGTAGGACAAATTTTCAAAACCAACCTATTTTATGATTTAATTGCAAAAAACGACCCGTTTCAGATTTATTTAGAGAAACCGACCTGGTTTCAGCACTGTCGCTGAAACCAGGTCGGTTTTTGAAAAAAACTTTCTGAAACTTCACGGAAGTTCAACTCCCGTAAAGTTTAGTACGTTTTTAAACTTCACGGGAGTTGAACTCCCGTGAAATTTATTTCCCCCAATAAACTCAACGGGAGTTCAACTCTCGTGGAGTTGCAGGGTGAAATCCCCAGAGAGTTACTCGCTGGGAAATTAGCCTGCAGCTTCACGGGAGTTCAACTCCCGTGAAGCTGGAGGCCAGATTTTCTAGCGAGTGACTCGCGGAAGATTTTACCCTGCAGCTTCACGGGAGTTCAACTCCCGTGAAGCTGGGGCCCATATATACGGGCGACAGACCCCACGTTCCGCTCACTTCTCTCTCCCCGCTGCCGCCCCTAAACCCTAACTGTTCTCCCGTCCCATCCGCCGCGGTCCACGCCATTTCCGACCCTAGCTTCTTAGATCCGACCACCGACCACCGGCACTTGATTCCGACCACCGGAACCGCCAACTTCGCCGGATTTCGACAGTTTGAGGGTAAATTCCTCCCAAAATTAGATTTTCTCTTAATTTCTTGTAATTTCTCGCTATTTAATGGTGATTAGATGTAAAAAATTATATTTTAGAATTTAATTGTGAAAATTTTATGAATTATGTGAAGAAAACTTAAATAATTTTGTCGATTTAGAGGGTAAATTATCAATAATGTAAAAAATAGTGTTACTACATAATATGAATCGGTATATGAATTTGTTATAAATTATGGTTCCCTAAAATTGATATAGGATTTAATTTTAAGTAACAAAAAATTTTTAGAGTCTTTTCGTGTAATATTGATCTTGATTGTTTTACTCTTCAGAGGTAATGATGAACGATCGAATTGTAATTTTGTGTTCGTATGATGGGAAAAATAACTACCTCGAAAATAATATGCTCGTTTATAAAGGAGGTGTGACGAGACCGTTATTTATAATAAAATCGTGTACTTTCGATGAGTTGGTTAATGAATTGCACAAACTTACATTAACCAACTCACGTGAGTATCACCTTAATGTTATTTGCAATTATCCTGTCGTGGAGAACAGGACAAGCGGCATTCAAATATCAAGTGACTACGATATGAGTCTCATTGGAGTCTTACATGACGAGAAGCGTTCGATTGAATTGTTCATTGAAAAACATCAAAGGAATTTGGGCAAATCGTTGAATTATGATGGAATGTATTCCCGCATGCTGGAGGACCCTAATGTTGATTCCGTTGGCTTTTTATCTCCTCAACAAGATGAAGGTCGGACACAATCACAATATATGAGCGGTCCTTCGCTTGTGGGCACTTCGAATGCGGTCGATACTAACACAGGAGTTCAAGAAGATAATGCAAGTGTTGAATCTGAGAATAATGATGAAGAGGATGGCTTACAAATTAATAGCATGACCTTGATAGATCGTGATGAAGGGGACAACCACCACATCGACGGGTGTTATGCTAATAATGAGTATGTTGTCTTAGAGGATCCGCCGCCCGATGAACTTTAAGGAGAAGAATGGATCGATAACTCCGTGATGGAAAGTATTCGTATTGGCACTAATAGCGGTTATGATACACAGGGCGAGGACTTCTCATTCGTGAAGGGAGATCTATATGAGAGCAAGGAGAAATTGATCCATGCGCTTCGCTCGTAATTGCAAAAAATGTCAAGTTTAGGACAACAAAAAATAATACTACAAGCTATAATGCGGTTTGTTTCTATCGCAAAGATGGCGGTGATGAAGATATTGGTGGACACCACGACGGCAATGCGAAATGTCCGTGGAAGCTTAATTCACGCTCCGGTGTAAGAGTATGCGGGAAATTCAAAATCACGGCATACAACGGACTCCACACTTGTAGAAATCCTCGATTAGAGATGAATAACAAGAATGCATCATCTTCCTTCATATATCGATTGATTTTACCGCATCTGAGGGAGGATTTTGATCTAAGGCCGAAAGATATTCGTCTTCTAGTGCAAAAAGCCACCAACTTGGATGTATCATATCACAAGTGTTGGAATGCTAGGAGGAAGGCGATGATAAAAATATTCGGTGATTGGGATAAATCGTATGAGATCTTACCTCATTATCTTGAAGCACTCAAAAGAGAAAATCCAGGAACTGTCTACGAAGTATCTTCGGACCCCGTTGATGGCGGAGATCGGCGGTTCACCGGTGTATTTTGGGCATTTGGGCCATGTATTGAGGGGTTTCGATATTGTCGTCCTCTTCTTAGCATTGATGGCACCCACTTATACGGCAAGTACTCCTTTCATGTCGTAAGATACAGTTTTAATGAATGGGAAGTCATTGAGGGAATATCACATAGAGAAAATCGCTCTTATAAAGTTAACATGTTAGTGGATCACTCGTGTACGTGCACTTGCAACGTACCGCAATTACAATGGATTCCTTGTTCACATGTTGTCGCGGCTTGTTCTGATCTACAAGGTGGTGCAAGGATTTCACACTATGAGTTCGTCGAGGCTTGGTATTCTACTTACAACTATCGACAAACATACAAAGAGTGTTTTTGCCCACCATATGATAGTCGATATTGGACACAGATATTGCCTCCTTTGTATAAAAGGTTGGCGGGGCGCCCTCGTTCCGTACGAATTAGAAATTGTATGGATGACGGTCGTGAAGGAGTTAGGAGGAGAAATAAGTGTAGTAGATACGATCAACCGGGGCATACGAAAAATAATTGTCCAGTTAGGATTAGGCGTTGATGTTGTAATTTGTAGCGGTTTCGATCTGTGTTTTCTTCTGTATGTCATTTGTGATTGTTAAATGCTAGGGGTTTCGTTCTGTGTTTGTTTCCGTGTGTCATTTGTGATTGTAATTTGTAGCGGTTTCGTGAGTTGTTTGTTTCTGTATCTCATTTGTGATTGTAATTTGTATTGTTTCGTACTATTTTATATAAATTTAATGTTTGGTTTCAAGTTATTGCTTTCTTCACATTGCGCATTCGTTTGTTGTTTATATATAACTAGATGAGTATTTTAACAAAAAGATCTAACACATTGAGCATTGTCTTCTAATATAATTCTCAGTTATATTCAGTATTTTAACAAAAAGATCTAACACATTGAGCTTTCTTCACGTTGCGCATTCGTTTGTTGTTTATATATAACTAGATGAATATAATTCTCAGTTGAACTCCCGTGAAGTTGCAGTGTAAATTTCCCAGAGAGCGATTCTCTGGGAAATTTGGCATGTAACTCCACGGGAGTTCAACTCCCGTGGAGTTTTAACAATACAACAAACTCCACGGGAGTTGAACTCCCGTGGAGTTTATTGGGGGAAATAAATTTCACGGGAGTTCAACTCTCGTGAAGTTTAAAAACGTACTAAACTTCACGGGAGTTGAACTCCCGTGAAGTTTCGTAAAGTTTTTTTCAAAAACCGACCTGGTTTTAGCGACAGTGCTGAAACCAGGTCGGTTTCTCTAAATAAATCTGAAACGGGTCGTTTTTTACAATTAAAACATCAAATGGGTTGGTTTTGAAAATTTGTCCCCCAAAGTACTAAAAAATTACAGAGGACACTTCAACCAATTCTTAGTCTTCTCTGTAGCCAAATGGTCCCGATATTAATTGACAATAGACGAAGATCTATATATTACTTGCTTTCTCTTCTCCCTGTTAAAAAAAGGTACATAGAGCCACATTACATTAATGACAAAGAAATGCAAGGACGCTAGCTGCAAAAGGAAGTAAAAGAGCATATTATATTGCATATTATGAAGAGGTTTATTGGAAAACGCTCACATCAATAATGACATGTAAAAGCTCCGCATCTTGATTGTGTTGGGGAATAATCGGGCTCAATCTAGAAGTTATTCAGCTTTATATAGTGGTTAGGAATTAATTTTAATACAAAAGCTATAGAGCTACTAATAAGGTTGTCCAAAAAGTCGGTCGACCCGGCCGGCCCGGAAACCCGGGCCAGACTCGAACCAGGGCCCAGCCCGGTACAGTGCCGGCCGGGCATAGAAAACCAAGTCGGGCGGCCCGGAGCCCGCAAATCCAGGCGACCCTGCCTGGCCCAGTGCCAACGGTCACCATAGGTGACCGTTTGGCGAAAACGGTCACAAAAGTGACCATTGTGGTCCCCGGCCCGGCCATAATGGTCAATTTGACCGTTTTGACCGTTTTCCCCCTAAAAACGGTCAAAAACAGTTATTTTGTAAGGGTTTTTTGGTCATTTGCCTATGAGACTGTCTCTATAAATAGATGGGGGGTTTTACTTCTTCTTCTCACACCAAAACTCATCTACTTCTCTCTAATACTCTCTCATACAATCTTATACTTTTTATGTGCATTCAGGGGAGGCAGAGCATACTTGCAAGTGAGTATTACATTTTAAATCTCTAATTATATGATTATCTATCAGCTCTATTTGTGGTTTGACATGAGATCCAATTTGTTACATTTAAAATATATATGTTATTTCCTCTTTATGTTCTTGCAAGCATCAAGTTCTTCATCAAGTATTTGCTAGAAATGTTGCAAGAACGGCAAAAGCAGGTGAAAATTGAGAAATTTTGGTTTGAATGAGATCATATTTCATTTTTAAACTCAAATTTATATTTTAGATTAGAGGCACTAACAATGCATCTCTATTTAATTCTTAATTTTATGTTTAAACAAAAACTTGGATTTGACCTCCTCCTTTCAGTCTTCTTATTCGCTATTGTATTCATGTGTTGTCAAGAACTATGACTCGCCTTTCTTCCTATAAGACAAGTATATTTCAAATATAAGCAACACTCGACTCTTCTCCTTTCCCTCTGATTGTTCGTTATTAACATCAGAGATTAAACTTTGCAAGAATGTAAAAACATTTACAAATAGAGATAAATTCATGTTCAGTACATAGTGGTTATAGAGATATTAATTTTATTTTAGTAATATTTGGCATCATTTGGTAATTTCAACACATCTACCACTTTGTGGCTCACATTCAAAGTTTCAGACTATATTTCTCACTCACAATAGTGAGGAGGTTATGCATCTGACATGCTGACAAGCACATGCACCCCACCTACATGCATAGAGTTAGTATCTTGAAATAGTTTTTTCAGGATATCAAAACAGAGGCAGAGAACTAAGTTATATTCAATGAATGTTTCTTCTTTTTTTTGTGGTAATCACGGTTTGATACTTCTTCTTAGAATTAGACTGTCAGCTTCTAGAACTTATGAAAAAGACCCTATTGGCAATTTAATCTCACAAGGATATTGGGGAAAAGAATCTCATTTCTAGAACTTATGAAAAAGACCCTATTGGCAATTTAATCTCACAAGGATATTGGGGAAAAGAATCTCAAGGCTAGAAAGACTTTAAAAAACCCTATTGGCAATTTAATCTCACAAGGATATTGGGGAAAAGAATCTCAAGGCTAGAAAGACTTTAAAAAAGATCATGCTAGAAAAATTCATTGCGAATCATAATCCTCAAATATCAACCTATTGATCTTTATTAGTGATATAACTGAATTTAACGAAGTCTATTTATATTGTATCTTGAAGTAGTAATGTAAATTTGCGTGGCATATATTCTTTTCTGAGAATAGATGTCATTCTTGAGAGCTAAGAATGGATATCGTGAAGTGCATGTCAGTAAAATGACAAAGAAAATCAACTAACAGTTGCCAATGCATAAGCTGAATATCTAAAGGTACTGCGTACAATTGAGCTAGGATGTTGTTTATCGCAAATATCAAAGACAAAGTTGCCATCTCACATAAATACCCCTGAAAAATATTTTAAGGGCTTCTTCCGAATATGATGCATCCTTTAATTGTTCCTTATTTTTTTGTGCATCCTTACTTTTTTGTTATATTATTGTGCATATTTGTAAGGAAGTAGTATACTTTTCATTTTGATGCCTGATCTATATATTAGCACTTCTTTTGCCACGGTTGGCGAGAGAATGAACTATTGATATGTGCTCAGATCTGAATATTTTCTCTAAAGTAATGTACTATTGATATGTGCTCAAATCTGAAGATTTCCTCTGTCAAAATTTTGTTCATTTTCTATTTATTTCTCTTTAACATTAATAACGAATCTTTGAAAAGAAACATTAATAGAGAGATTATTATACTTAGTTGATGATTTATGGTTGTGAATTTTTTTAATATTTGATAATATTTTTTTGGACAGGTCAATTATCATATTCTATAATTGTTCTCTTAGCATCGATGACAAGGGACTTCTATGGTTTTCAGGTGATGGAGAAGGTTGTTAAGAAGATCTCATAGTGGGAAATTTCCTCGCTTAAATAATCTAAGACCCCGTTTAAGCCTGCAATAGTTCTATTTCAGGTTTTGTTCTTATTTCTCTTCTTTTTACTGGCTTTGTTTCTGTTTCCCCCTAACGATAAATATACGATATTATAATGTTTGTCTTTGAGGCACGATATAGTTAAGAGATTAGTTTGCATTATTTTGTATGATGAAGTAAAATATGCATCAACAGATAACTCCAAAAAAATTCATGATTGGTTGTCACTCAAGTGACTGACTCATGAATATATGTTATATTGAATGTAGAGTTTTGTTGCTATATTGTTTTATTAGGCTATTATTGTAGGCGTCGAAAAATACTGATAGATATCCAAACATAGAAAAGATCACCCAAAAATCACAAGAATTGACTTCATACTGTCTTAGAAAAATCAAGACATGTATGAAATGTCTCTCAGCGAGACAGTGTTTACTGTCTCGCCAGCGAGACAGTGTTTGCTGTCTTGCTAGCGAGACGGTGTTTGCTGTCTTACCGCAAGATAGTGTTTGCTGTCTCACCGCGAGACAGTGTTTGCTATCTCGCCAGCGAGACAGTGGTTCCTGTCTCACAGCGATATAGTGTTTACTGTCTCGCCAGCGAGACAGTGTTTACTATCTCGCCAGCGAGAGAGCTTTTAAATGATCAAAAATCAATTAAATAACTGCCACCCACGTGTCCATTAACTGCCAAGGGACGTAGAAAACATCGTGAGCGAAAATCACGTGAATAACTGCCAAAATAACGGAGTTTGAAACATGGGAAAGAGGTTACAGCAGAAACTGCCAGGCAGTTGTAATTTCCGAGACAGTATTTACTGTCTCGGAGGCCGCCAGCAAGACAGTGTTTGCTGTCTCGCCAGCGAGACAGTGTTTGCTGTCTCGCCAGCGAGACAGTATTTGTTGTCTCGCCAACGAGACAGTGTTTACTATCTCGCTAACGAGACAGCTTTTAAATGATCAAAAATCAATTAAATAACTGCCACCAACATGTCCATTAACTGCCAAGGGACGTGGAAAACATCGTGAGCGAAAATCACGTGAATAACTGCCAAATTAACAGAGTTTGAAACGTGGGAAAGCGGTTATAGCAGAAACTGCCAGGCAGTTGTAATTTCCGAGACAGTATTTACTGTCTCGGAGGCCGAGACAACAAACACTATCTCGCCCGCCGAGACAGTAAACACTGTCTCGCAGGCTTAACTTCTTCGTTTTGTTGTATTTTGCAGATATATATCCCAGAGGCTATAAATACCCCTCTAGGGTCATTACTGACAAGGATCGAACAAAATGGAGCAGATCTGAGCATAGAGAGCAGAGAGAAAACAACAAGAATTGAGTTCCTTATGTGATTCCTTGAGATTTGAGCTTTGACTTGATCTTAAGAAGAGTGATCATCTTACTTTGATAAGATATTCATTTCAAATTCCTACTTCGATAAACGAAGGAAGAATCTCTAAACCTCTCACAATCTGTGAATTAGTGGTCCACGGGTCAACGCACTCCCGGCACAGGCAAAGTCCCACAAAACAGGAGTCGATAAATGATTTCTGTGTTATTTTCTCGAGAATTGTAATTTTCTTATTTTTCATTGTAATTCTTTGTAAACAATCGAAGTTTAATGGAATCATCAATGAAACTAATTTTCGACGAAAACAATTATGTGTGAGTTGTTGAAGTAGTATTGTTATATTTGCACCATACAATATTATTAGGCATCTATTTTCCAAATGCAACTAATTTGAAGTTCTTCATAGTTGTAGGAATTAGTTTGTATAAAAATAAAATTAAGATCAAATAACATTAACGAATTGTGACTTAATTACATGTAAATGCAGCATAATGCTCTATCCCTTATCTCACGAATTTTCTCAATTTACTACATATAGTTGAACCCTCAAATAATATTTTTGTTATTTTTCGAAGGTAATTTCCCTTTCAAAATTGGTTATAGTTGAACCCTTTTATTCATTCTATTTTACCATTTTAAAACTAAGAGGAGTGGCGTTCCAAGTGTAATGATAGAAAAGAGGCGAGGGCCGTGCTTGGCACGGGGTACATACTAGTTAATTTTAATACAAAATCTATAGAGCTACTAGTAAGGTTGTCCAAAAAGTCGGTCGACCCGACCGGCCCCGAAACCCGGGCCAGACTCGGACCAGGGCCCAGCCCGGTACAGTGCCGGCCGGGCATAGAAAACCAATTCGGGTGGCCCGGAGCCCGCAAAATCCAGGCGACCCTACCTGGCCCGGCGCCAACGGTCACCATAGGTGACCATTTGGCGAAAACGGTCACGAAAGTGACCATTGTGGCAGGGCCAGCCCGGCCATAATGGTCAATTTGGCCGTTTTGACCGTTTTCCCCCTAAAAACGATCAAAAACAGTTATTTTGTGAGGGTTTTTTGGTCATTTGCCTATGAGACTGTCTCTATAAATAGATGGGGGGTTTTCACTTCTTCTTCTCACACCAAAACTTATCTACTTCTCTCTAACACTCTCTTATACAATCTTATACTCTCTTATACTCTCTAATAATCTCTTATACTTTCTAATCCTCCATCAAATGGCTTCCGAATCTGATTATGAAGAGCAAAAACTATCTCCTACTGATCTTGAAATGAGTCCTTCTACAACAGCTACTCCTACCGATGTTAATCCCGAATCCGGTGGCGACGAATCTGCACTAAGAGCTCCTAAAAGGCCGAGATCCGATGTGTGGAATTTTTTTAAGAATATAGACGTCACCAAGGATGAATATGGTAGGATTCTCACCCAAAAGGCTAAATGTACGTTGTGCGGCCAGACTTTCCAAGCCCATCATAAGAGCGGTACCAACCACCTCAAACGCCATATAGTAAAACACAACAAATGCCAGAATCCTTAAGGTAATATCCGACAAGCTATGATTTCCCAATCCTCCTCTTCTGGTAGTCTCAGTAGTTAAAATTATGACGTTCCCCGAGCCAGGAAATGCGTAATCAGATGTATAATTTTTAAAAACCTTCCTTTTAAATTAGTAGAAGATGATGAATTTGAAGATATGTTTAGAGATGGTTTTTATCCCGCATTTATAAAATTTTCTCGTAAAACCAATCAACGTGATATTTTAAAACATTATCAGGAGGAACAAGAAAAAATAATTTCTTATTTTAAAATTTTAAACTATAATTTTTTTTTAACTTCTGATATTTGGACATCTAGAGCACAAATTGGTTATTTACGTATCACAACACACTGGATTGATAAAAATTGGCAAATGTTTAAAAAAGTTGTTTCCTTTATTACAATTGAAGAGTCACATATTGATATTAATATTATAAAGGCAAATGTTTAAAAAAGTTGTTTCCTTTATTACAATTGAAGAGTCACATATTGATATTAATATTATAAATTTAATAATTGAAGAACTTATGAAACTAGACTACAATTGAAGAGTCACATATTGATATTAATATTATAAATTTAATAATTGAAGAACTTATGAAACTAGACATTGATCAAAGAAATTTCCTCTTTCACTAGATAATGCAAGTAATAATAATGTAGCTGTTGATTTTATTAAAACAACTATGTCATTGTCATGTCATGGTGATTTTTTTAAATTAGATGTATCTGTCATATTTTAAATTTAATTGTTCAAAGTGTATTTACTAAAATTAAACCCATGATAGAAAAGGTTAGAACGGTTACTAATATGCATAATGCTTTTGAACAAAGAATTAAAAAATGAAAACAATTTTGTAAAAGAAAAATTATAAGCCCAAACTAATTCCAAAAGATGTTGAGAATAGGTGGAATTCCACCTATACAATGTTAAGTGTGGCAATAGAATATAAAGAAATTATAAATAAATTTATAAATTATTATGCTTCTAGTTCTAGCTCTGGTAGCACTTATGGAATAACTAAAAATCAATGGACAATATATGTAATTTAAATAATATGTTACAAGTTTTTTATGATACTACAATGTTATTATCTGGCTGTTATTATCTAACAATTACTTTAGCTGCTTTACAAATTTTAAATATTCAAAAAAAATTAACAAATATTGTATGAATGATACTTTTGGAGCTATAATTTTTCAAATGGAGAGCAAATTTAATAAGTATTTTAGGCATATTCCTCATATTTTTGGTTTGGGGGTTCTTATTGATCCATGTTTGAAGGATATTAGCCTTGAAGTTTGTTATAATTATTGTATGATGGACAAATTATAGACATAGATGATCACCCTTACTTCTACTTCTCATCATTTAGCTATTAGAAATTATTTTCAAACCTTATATAATGAGTATGCAGCTAGACATAGTGTAGCTGCACAACAGTCCACAGCTTCGGTGCCTTTGAGCTTAGGCCGAGGTAAAAGTGTAAGTTTTGATAGGTATGCAATGGAAGCTGAGCTAACTGGTGGATCTGGACTTGGATTATCATTAGAGGTTTCTGAAATAGATAAATATTTATTTGCGTCTTTAGTTAAATGTCAAGGAAATGCTTTAGATATTTTATAATGGTGGTGAGTATATGGATCAGTTTCATATCCTATACTTTCCACCATAGTTCGTGATTTACTAACAGTGCATGTTTCGACGGTAGCTTCGGAATCCACCTTCAGCACAACAGGACGTTTGATCGATGACCACAGGACATGCTAAGATCCATATATTGTACAAGCAGTAATGAGCTTACAAGAATGGTGGAGGTACAGGAAGCGAACGCAAGGCATCGATCGGATGGCTGTAATTGAAGATAAATTTGAAGAGTTGGGACTAGCAGATAAATATAAAGATTAAACAATATTCATCAAATTGTAATTTTTATTTCTTAGCTTTAAGTTTGTAATGAATTATTTTGAAACAGTTACAAATGAGAGTGATATAGGTGAGTAGGTGCTAACCTAGTTGGGATATACTCATCTATTATGATGCGACGAATTCCAAAATAAATGTATACTTGTAAAAGATTTACTGATTATTAATAAAGAAGATATTTTTATTATTTTTTATTTTTATAATTTTTTATATTTATAATTTATGTCATTTCAAGTTATTAATAATATTATTGTTTTTATTAGCATTTTCTATAATTTTTTATGTATATTTTAAAATTTAAAGAGATTTTTAAAAAATATTTAAAAAATAAAAAAAATTAAAAAAACCGGGCCGGTCCGCTCAGGCCCGGGCTCAGCCCGGTTTTTTGGGCCAGGCCAGGCCGGGCCGAATGGACAGACCTAGCTATTAGGTATTAGACCAAACTCATATTTTTAACTCATTACTTTTTGTTATCATATCTGATGTAAGAGTATATCCACATATTAATAACCTTAACAGTTCCCTCTTAATTTATGAGTATAGTTCAACCTTTAACTATATTTTAATCTTCTCAACTATACTCTAATCTTCCACATGATTCACTAATTTTGCATTACTTAAATCATGGGCTATCTCTTAACTTTTTACACCACTTCAATCATGGGCTAATAATACCATGCATTTAGCGCATGGCTAGAAACATCTGTAAGATTTTCCATCACTTAACTCATGATGACTAACCAAACTATATTACTCCTGCAGGCATCCATGGGTTCTGCTGATATCTCCGGGATTCACATTGGACTTCATCTATTTTTTAATTACTTGGGTCATGGCCTTAGCTCTGGTACCATTTGTGGGGAATAATCAGGCCCAATTTAGTGAACTAATGGGCTTTAAATAGGGACTATGAATCAATTTTATCCCAAAAGCTATAGCTAATAAGTGCTGACACCAACTCATCTTTTAAACTTATTTTTTTTTCTTATCCTATCTAAAGTGAGACTATACTCACATATTAATAACTGTTTGGGTAGAAAATTGTGTTCATTGCTGAATTCATTACAACTTCGGGCGTTATAATAAATTCAAAACAAAAATAGCCTTTTTATAAGACTTTCAATACAATGAAAATAAATTACAACTCTCTTTCAAACAACACGCAACAGGTGTTTATCGCCTATTGCTTTCGCAGGATCTTTGCTTGTGTCGGAGTTTATCCGTGGACTGTCTACGGATCGGATCCGGTTACCGAAAAATTGACAGAGCTCCTACTTCACCAAGGAAGTATTCGCTTGAAGCACTGCGATCGACCAAGCGAAATCAGTAGCTCTTCTCGAGATTAAGACTAAGCCCAATCTCAAGGAACGAACGGACGGGGCTTCAGATCCTTCGAACTCTCCCTTTTTATGCTGAAGAACTTTACCAAGATCTGCTAGCCTCCTTTGAAATTCGTGCTCCCTTGCTCTCCAACTCGGCAACACCTCCTCATCTTGATAATAATTCGCCCCTCGTAAAATGGAGGCCCTAGGCTTGTATTTATAGGGCACTAGATGGGGGTATTTCGATAAAAATAAATGATTTGACCCTATCTTCAGTTAATAACAGCCTAACCACGTTTATGGATGATATCCAATAAGTTGGGAAGCTCTGGAACGAACAAATCCTAAGAAAACAGTAAAAAATTAATAAAACGTGTTTTCGGAAGTTCTGGACGTGAAACAGCTCGTGCTGACCCACAGGGATGCAGCTCAGCCGAGTCTGACCCGTGCTGGTGCGGGTCTGCCAGCGCTGACCCGCGCTAGCACGGGTCGGCCAGCTCCGACCCGTGCTG
>NC_033798.1:127677301-127678187 GCF_001876935.1 Asparagus officinalis | reverse complement strand
AGTGGCGACTCTCGACACTCTACTCAAGAGTGGGCGAATTAAGTTGCCAGAAGCCGCCAAACCGGAGGAAGCGGACAAAACCGGTGACCCAAGTTACTGTGCGTATCACAGGTTCCTTGGGCATCACACAACCAAGTGCTACGTCCTCAAGGACAAACTCTAGGCCCTCTACGACGCGGGGGTCTTGAAGAAAGAGAAGGTCCAAAAGCAAGTGACGGCGAACATGGTCACTTTGAGCTTTGGGACGGGTCTCCCGGAGGTTCAAGCTCCGGCGGGGATAATTCCTATCCCCAAGGCGGTTTTGAAGATCACTAACGACGATCCTCATAACCAGCGGGAAAAGGGTTTGGTTCCACAAACTCTGCCATCAGGGCAGGTGATGTGGGTGCATCCGGACCTTCTCGATGACGAACAGTGGACCGCGCAGCCTTCCAAGGAGGCTAAGAGAAAACATTGCAACGCGGTCACCGCCATCCTGGATACGGATGACGCGGCGATGACTGCCTTAACCGACTCTGAAGAAGACACCAACGTCTTCGCCACGAGAGCCGGAAAGGAGTTTGCGAAGCAATATCCCGCGAGGGCGGAAAACCCAGCAGGACTTCCCGCGAGGCCGGCTGCAGCAGTCCCTCCCAATCCAGAGGAGCCAAGTTCAAGCCGCCAGCCTTACCGGTTCAACGTGCTCGCGCAATTGAAAAGCATACCCGTGCGAATCACCATGTACGACCTCCTCCGGTTATCTAGGCCTACCCAGGAAGCCCTACAAGAGGCGTTGGCCGACGCAGAGGCATTCTCGACCCATTTCTCAAAAGAAACAGGGATCGAACAGGGCTGTACAACTTGCTGCCAAGTTTCAGAGAGACAGATCCCCTGCATCACTTTCACC